>NW_023396781.1:4041921-4325114 GCF_011125445.2 Fundulus heteroclitus | reverse complement strand
TACCTGTTTTGATCACCATGGTAACACCAGCAAACTGGACTGACCAAACCCCATAGAAAAAACTATGGGGTGTTAAGAGGAAAAAGAGACATTGGAATCAACAATGCAGATACAACCTATTGAGATCCACCTGTAATTTCCATCCCATTGTTACCAAATTTTGTAAACATAGAGAAAAAGCTGTCATTTCTTAATTTCATTCAATTTAATTTTCCCCACCATTTAGACAGAACACAGTTCTGACCATGTTCTTTACACTGAATGTATATTTAATCAACGAAAGGGGTTCACTTCCAGCAATAATAGTTCCAACATCTTCCGGCAGATACCTGTTTTTCTGCCATGCTCCAGAGGGCCCTGCTCGCTCCGATGGTCTGGATTCTGGTCACTTTTGTTGGATGGCAAAATTTCATCTGTGCTTTCAGCGCAACTGTAGACCCTGGGCTTTTCTCAGGTAAACAGGAACCCAAAAGATATCTCCCTTCAGGCTGTACAGTTACTTGGACACTATCCCTGTTGTATAACGTCACATGTTTTCTTAGGTGTGCCCAACAACACAGGTCTGGATATAATTAAATCATGGCCAAGGTGCCCTGCAAAGAGGATGTTATTTCCCGGAACAGCTCTTTCCGCAAAGCAGTCTCCCGATATGTTCGCTGTTATTCTCAGGTAGGCTCAGTTAAAAAACACTTCTTTTAACACTTTTTCGCTCACTCTCTACATCTGGTCAGGCGATGCTTTGAAATTGACTTTAAAACTATTAATGCATAATTCCTGCCCAACATATGATTTTGAGAAAATCTATTTGTCTCCATACAGATTAATTCTTTATTTGTTTTTTTCTTTCTTTTTTGTCTCATTTAAATGTTTATGATCATTAAACAAGCGTGAAGAGCAGACAAAGATAACTTGAATAAACACAAAATTCTAGGTTCCCCAGTGAGTAGATTGTTGCCTTGAAGCTACAATGTCCTGGGTTTGAATCCCTACCTGGTCTGTTTCTGCATGGTCTCCCTGTGCATGTGTGGGTTCTCTATGGGGGCCCCGGCTTCCTCCCCCAGTCCAAAAACATGACTGTATGGTTGATTGGTCTCTCTTGTGAGTGTGTACGTATGTCGTTCTCTCTCCTGGGTGTCTCTGTGCTGCCCTGTGATGGAATGACGACCTGTCCAGGGTGTACCCCCGCCTTTCGCCCAATGACTGCAGGCGATAAGCACCAGCTCCCCCGAGAACCTTGAACAACAAGGGGGTATAGATAACAGATGGATGTTTCGTTTCAATCGATGGTTTTATTTATTAAGAGAAGAAATGTTATCCAAGAACTTGACCCTATGTGAAAAAGTAATCACACCCCTTGTCAAATCATAACTTAGCTGCGATTGATCAAATTTTTTGGAGACGTGAGTTCTGTTTTACTAGCATACTTGGACCTCTAGACCTGGACAATAAGGAAACGACTTAACTGCACCTATCTGACAACATGAAGTGGGGTGAAAGATCTCAAAAAGCAACTCATGACGCCTTGATTTGAGCAGGCTCAAAAACAGATGAGAAGCAAAGTCATTGACATTCTAAGGCTTTGAATGGCTTTTCCCTAGTATTAAATAAAAAAATCAACTTTTTCTTTTCACTCAGGTTATGTAAGTCTCACGTTAACATTTGCTTGATGATATGAAACATTTAAATAATCCATCCATCCATTTTCCGAACCGCTTTATCCCTCATGGGGTCGCGGGGGTTGCTGGTGCCTATCTCCAGCGTTACATTTAAATAAGACAAAACAAAAACAAGAAACATTTAAGGGTGTAAAATAGTTTTTGACAGATCCGGCAACTAAAATTAAATTTAATATCAATTCCCCTCATTAACAAACTTAAGAATGAGGCAGAGGAAACGAGCCCACAGCACCTTTTACTAAGAAAGCAGGAGAAAATAGTGACCCGAGACTGAGCAGTGCTTGGGTCATTCCTCAGGGAGTGGAACAGCCTCCTGTTTGCACACACACCAATCCACAAACACCATGACAATGACTGGCTCCAACTAATGGCTCTTTGTGAGCTCCTCACTGTGACTTCGTGTTTAACCAGTGGCTTCTGTTGGCTTTGTGTTGCTTGCTTTCCACAACATCTTTAGGCGATTGGCTGGTCCATCCTCCTGTTCCTGATCATCCTGGGAGCAATGGGACGGCTCATCAAGCCCTTTTTCGATGACCACGCCACCTTCTTGCAGACACGATACTGGAGCAACTACCTCGATGTGGAGCAGAAGCTTTCGATGAAACCTGTGTTCTGCACGCCCGTGACTTTGCCCGGAAATGTGTGGTGCTGTTCTTTGAGGACATGACAGAAGACTCCATACTTCGTCTTCCACATCCGCCCTTCATCACCAACGGCAGTGAGAGCTGGGAAGATGAAGAGGAGAGACTTCACGGGGTAACAAAGCAGGAGAAGGTGGACCAGTTGCTCAACAAGTGGTATTACAGTAAACCAGAACTGGATGTGACCAGGAAGGCACACAAACCCAGGCCATGTGTAACCTGGGAGGACCGAGAAGGGAGGACTTTATACTCAGATGTTTAAGATGGAGTTTGTGTTGGTGTTTGGTGGCTGCATGGCTAAAACAATGAGTGAATGCAATGAGTGCATTTTGTCCATGGAAGTGAGATTTTACATCTCACCAGGTTAGAAACATCTACTAGAGAAACTCTGAAGTCAGAGTAGAAAATGTAAATCAGTCATTTTCCATCGGTTCTGACTAAGAAATCCAATATGGCTGTCATTTGTATTACAGCATGTGGTGGTAACATATTTCATTGCATTATTGGTGGTTTGTATCCTAATAAATCCATGGCAACACAGTGCACTATGTCTGTGAATAAACCCATCAGTAATCAATGGAATGAAAACTCCAATCTTCTTCCTGATCCTTTCACCATGTTGTGTTAGCATGAGTTGCTCCTGACGGCAGCTTTCCTTCATGGACCTAAAGAGGTTGACACTTATTTTCACTTGTTTCTAAAAATCAGCTTTTGTCTCTGACCGCAGATAGCTAGAAAACGTCAGTTCCATCAAAGTGATGCTGAAGCTGCTGTTTCTTAACCTGACTCTCGGCAGATGGAACGAAATCCATCTGCCAAGAGTAAGGATAGCTGTTTCTTATCATGCCAGATATGTTGCCGTCTCTAAAAAGACATTTTACATGGATTTCAACTTTAACAAAACCCAAAACATTTTATAAAGCTCCCTGTTGCATCTTAGAAGTATGTGCGCCATGTATGTGTGCATCTACTGGGACGAAGGGTGTAAAATGGTAAAGGTGTCAAACGTACAGGAGCATGGAACAAACGGGCCTGGAGACAGCAGGCTGACAACTGGAGGATCCCGGTAACGTGACATGTACTGTACCATAAATGGTTTAAATCAGGGGTCACCAGCCTTTTTGAAACTGAGAGCTACTTCATTGGTGTTGTGTCATACGAAGGTCTACCAGTACTGACCTTTGAGCTAGAAGAGTCAGGCTTCACCTTAACTTTATGTAAAATAAAAATATTTGTCATGCTTTGCTATAGACGTTGTTGTTTTTAAATCTATATAAATTAAAGTGGGAATAAACAGGAAGACTAACAGAATAAAATAAAGTTTTAGATGCAGCTCACTGCTGGATTAGGCTTTTTTTTAGAACAGGGCATCACATGTGGTCCTCTGGGTCTATTTGGTGCCCACCGGGACCGTGTTAGTGAGCCCTGGTTTAAATACTAGGAGAGTGAAATACAAGACAGAACCCAGCATAACATTACAATACAAGATATAAATAAGAAACAAAATCAACTAGATACACTAGAAAACAAGAACAGGAGAATGAAATTAGATTACCATAAGCAAACCGAGGAACCCCTAAAAATATCACGCATATGAAATAACTGATAAACCAGGATAAACAGGAACATTTTGAAAATGAGAAGAACGCACCAAACAACAGGAAAATAATACAGAACCAGAACAAACGAAGAGATCCAGAGCCAAAGACCCAGGGATTGTTACAGGCATGTGATCAGAATGTCTCTGGTCTCCGTTCAGAAGCAGTGGAACCAACTGTGGTTCTCTGAGCTGTGAGGCTCATTCCATTAAAATGCTTTACCTGTTAAAACCTTCTGTGGCAGCATGTAGATCAAACTGCACATCCCACTTACCGTACCAGATGTGTAGGCAGATGATGCTGGAGTATCGTTTACTTGAAGCCATGCACCTTGACACAAATGCAACCCCTCGCTGGGAGTACAAAAGAATGCTCCTGCAAGCCAGATCTGGTTATTGTAGGTTAGCTGAGGCCTGCTTCAAAAACCCAGAATCCAAAAATCTAATGTAAGCAAGTCATGCACAAGTTAGTCCTAATGAGAAGGACTGTGGAGAGAAGATATCAATATTTTGAAAAAGTGGGACTGGACTGGAAATGGATGAAAAAACAGACATGTCTGAGGACATATTTAGACAAAGGACTAAACATGAAGAGGGGCAGTTTGTGTCATCTATGCTTTGGGTT
The DNA here is from genome assembly GCF_011125445.2 of Fundulus heteroclitus. Taxonomy (NCBI): domain Eukaryota; kingdom Metazoa; phylum Chordata; class Actinopteri; order Cyprinodontiformes; family Fundulidae; genus Fundulus; species Fundulus heteroclitus. The sequence continues at coordinate 4,320,575 of NW_023396781.1, read as the reverse complement.
TACAGTGCAGTCAAACAGTAACCATATGGATGAAATATTACCATACACACCATGCAGCTCTTACACGGAACAAACCCAGATCCTTAGCCTTTAGAGTTTTACTCTGAGCATTAAACTGTGTAAAAATGGTTATTTGAATGTGTTTTGGGTGTGGACGGACTAGTTTTGCATGGAGGTTTTCCTGCAGCCACACACTGATGAATGCATGCAAATGCATTTTGGACCAAGCTAACTTCAGGTGCGTGCACCAATACTTTGTTTTTATTTCCTGAGGTGCTTGTAGACTTGTAGATGATTCAGTATTTTTCTAATATTACCTATGAGTATGTGCAACACAGTGCTCCTCTGTGTTTAGACTCCCAAAGAATTAATTATTCAAATGTCAACCCTAATCCTACTCCAAGCCATTCAGCCCAACTCATCTATGTCATTGTGAAGTGCAGCAGCAAGCCAGACTAGTTGACAACAATATCCAGATATTTGCATTATATCTTTTCCCTTAAGTGCCAATGGAAAACCGTCCTAATCTAAATGGGATGGGTATCGTTTCTTAAAACTCCTAACAATGTAATTGTGTAATCTCTTTTACAAATTACCAATTGGTAAATTAAAGAGGCACAATTTCCCAAAGATTGGAAAACTGCAGCAACTATGTCAAAATGAAGATCTAGGGGAGGAACTGGCTGGAGTAATTACTGACCCATCAGTATAATAGCCAAGTAATCCAGATTATTTTTCTAATGTTGCAATGGAACGGATAAACTCATGCTTGAATAGGCATTGTATTATACATTATGGCATACAACAGCATCTTGGTGCACCTCAGAGTTTTACATTAAGGTCTATCACCGTAATTTCATTTTATATAATAAAGACATGTAAAGTTTATCCTCATGATGTAACCTGCTGGGTGTATGTTGATGATATGGTTGCATATTTTCATCTAAAAAACAAACAAACAAAAAAACAAACAGCAGACTGACTGGTAAGGACATAACCCAGGTTATGTAACTCCTGTTCTCTTCTTGGACTTGATTAAAATGCAAGTTTAATCTTCCTTAGGTCTGTCAACAAAGATTCAGATCCAGACGTTATGGTGACGCAGTGAAAAATACTGCTAGAACAGCGAGATTATACACAGTATTGCCTAAAGTATTCACTCATCCATCCAAATAATCCAAATAAGTTGTTCCAATCACTCTACTCTGGTTCTTAAGTCAAGTCAAGTCAAATCAAGTTTATTTGTGTAGCACATTTCAGCAGCAAGGCGGTTCAAAGTGCTTTACATCATGACAACGTAAAAACGTCAAACACAGGTTGTGAGACCAGTAACAAACTTTAAATTGTATCAAGTAAAAACATCAATACACATCAAATAAGTTACTCTGTGTTTCTTTTATTATGTGCCGAAAGCAACTCTAAACAAGTGTGGTTTTCAGTCTTGATTTAAAGGCACTCAATGTTTCGGCTGATTTGCAGTTTTCTGGAAGTTTGTTCCAGATTTGTGGAGCATAGAAGCTGAATGCTGCTTCTCCTTGTTTAATTCTGGTTCAGAGTATGCAGAGCACCCCAGAACCAGAAGATCTGAACGGTCTGGAGGGTTGATACAGCAACAACAGCTCTTTAATGTATTTAGGTGCTAAGTCGTTCAGTGATTTATAAACTAACAGAAGTATTTTACAGTCTATTGTGTGAGCTACAGGGAGCCACTGTAAGGACTTTAGAACTGGGGTAATGTGCTCTATCCTCCTGGTTTTAGTGAGAACATGAGCAGCAGCATTCTGGATCAGTTGTAGTTGTTTGATTTATTTTTTGGGCAGATCTGTGAAGACACTGTTGCAGTAATCCATGCGACTAAAATGAGTTTCTCTAGATCTCACTGGGACATCAGTCCTTTAATCCTGGAAATGTTCTTCAGGTGGTAGAAGGCTGGCTTTCTGACTGTCTTTATGTGTCCTTGAAGGTTCGGGTCTGAGTCCATTACTACATCCAGATTTCAGGCCTGATCACTAGTTTGTAGTTGCAATAACTGAAGCTGCGTGCTGACACTAGTTTGTTCCTCTTGATGTCCAAAGATTTCTGTTCAGCTGGATAGGATGCTACCTGTGCAACAGTCCGGAATTTCCTTACTCCTGAATGTTCCCCAGTCCACTGTCAGCGGTATAATATTAAAGTGGAAGCCACTGGGTGCGACAGAAGAGTGACTGGTAGGCTTGGTAAACTAACTGAGTGAGGGCCGTGCACATTGAGGCACATGGTGCACCAACCTTCTGCAGTCAATCATCACACACTTGAAAACTTCATGTGATTAGCTAAAGATAGTGTGGATGGAGCTTCATGGGATGTGTTTCAGTGGCTGAGCAGCTGCATCCAAGGCAAGGCAAGTTTATTTCTATATCACTTTTCAGTAGCAAGACGATTCAAAGTGCCATACATCACCGAGTGCAATGCAAAGCATGGGATGCTGTGGTGTAAAGCAGGCTGCCAATAGACTCTAGACTGGATGTGCAGAGCCATTCGTCCTCCAAAAACGGTGCGTTTAATGACATCCAAAAAGTTCAACTTTGACCTCATCTGACCAAACTGTATTTTAGCAGTATTTCACTATCTGGTTGTGGTTGGTTAATGGTGAAATGCTGTTCTTTTCACTTGCGGATTATGGTTTCAACAGGGCTATGTGGAAAATTTAGAAGTTTAGAATAGGCTTTTCTATATATTGACATATTTCAGCTGGTTTCTTGGCGTTCTGTGCCTTTTTTGTACTCCATTTTATTCAGTGGTACATTCCAATTGTTTTACTCATAGCTTCATTAATGGAGTAATTTTTTTGATCACTTTGTATATGTGAATTACTCAGATCGGTACAGACATCTGCTTGGAATCTTATCTAACAAGTGATAATTGAAATATATTTACAGAGAAACATGTGGACACACTCATTGCTTATTTCATCCTCTGTATATACTAAAACTGAACAGATTGGTTGTGTTAGTACGTGCATCATTAGACAATACAAAGCTGGCACATCAAGCATTGAAATAAACACTGAAAAAAGTAAGTAAAAAAATAGTCCCACCATTAAACTGAATTAAATGCCAATTTATTTAACCTTAATGGTATATTGGAAAAAACTAGCCTTGGTTTATGATTGTAAATAATTACTCGGGAGTTTCAATAAGTTTTATGCAGCAACAGGAGTCTGGCTATGAAGACCACGGGTGGAGAGCAGGACGGTTAAAAGACCAGTGGTTTGTTTTGCTTGTTGTTACAACAGAGCAAAGCAGGGCAGACCCTCTCTGGGACATGTGTCCCATGTTGTTCTTGTAAGAAAATATGAAATTCTCACTCTGAAAAAAAAAACATCCTTGTCTTGTTAATTAAGGGAAACAATTTAAGTTTTTTCACCCCAAAACAGAATGCAAGCTGAAGGCGAATGTCAGCTGCTGCTGTTTTTAATGGAACAAATCTCAAATTCTACTGGTACAGGAGGATTGACAGATCAGAAGTGGTCCTCAAAAGGTTGGCAGGTTGGGCTGAGGCAACGCTCCCACACAGCAGGTGGCGCTCATGTGCCTTGACAGAATCAACCGGATGAAGGAGGAAGCGCCAGTTGTTGCTGTTCTGGGCGGGCTAGTTTAAAATGGATTTGATAGCTGCGCTGCGATTCCTGAACCTGAACCAAGTTTCCCAAGGTAATACCAAGTTATTTCGTTGTGTTCATCATGAGAACCCGGAAAAGTCAGAAATATGCCTTGGTTCCGGTTAATTTAGCCGCGGCTGTGGTGACAGCTTCCCCGTTCGGTCAGGACAGCGAAACACAGAGATCAACAGTCTGAAAGCTAAACAGTCTGAAAGTTAAACGCACTCTCTGTTTCCTTTATAAACAGAGAATGCGTTTAGTTTTTACCCCCCTTGAACATAGATATGTAACGTGATAAAGGATTTATAAATTATGAAAACGCGCTCAGGGGCTGTATTTCATATGGAAAAAAACAACAACTTTGGTCTTAGTGACGTCATTTTAGAAAAATATTTTTCTCAGAAATTCACCTCGGTAAGATAAGTTATTTACAAAGCACCCCAGCCCTTTAGAGAGCACCTACAGTGAAAAGTTAGGAGTAGCGAGGACTTCTAACGAGTGTCTGAAGCAGGAAGACGGTGGAAACGGAGAGAGCTGATTTGCTGATCAACATGAGTCCATAAACCTCTATAACGTCATACAATTATTATGTAGCTAAGATAAATTTTATCATCCCCATAGAGGGAAATTAATTAGTTTCAGTGTCCCAAAGGGTTAACGATGCGGCTCAAGTAATGTCATTTTATTGAGGATTAATAAATATGACTGACTAAATATTGGGGAAATGTTCAAATAACATAATATGCCTTTGGGATCCCCCGGAGGAGCTGGCCCAAGTGTCTGGGGAGAGGGAAGTCTGAGCCTTAGGAAAAAGTCGCAGAAAAATGTATACATAACTACACACTGTAGAAGTCCAATAATAAACACTCTATGCACATGGAGGGCAAATGGAAAGGAGGGGAGAAAGGTTTCACTGTATTGCATGATGATGTCAGCAGCCGTAATGCTCATCCAGACGTTTGCTTGCATGCTGCCATCTCCTCTCTGGCTGTTGGTTTCTGCACAGACTGCTTCTCACTTTCCAGGCTGGTGCGTAAAAGCGTCGAACTGCGGGAATGTGCTTCAAAGTCTGCCTCTTGGCACCGTGATCCTGAGATCATTTTGCGGCTTTATTGTAGAGAGAAACAGCTGAGCAGAACAACTCTGAGCCAGTTTTCAGGTCTAGAGGACAAAAGAGAGCACCCTCAGTAGCAGTAAAAGCTCAGCTAGTACCTTTGACTAGGAGAGAGCCAAAGCTGTCCCTAAAATGTCCGTATTAAGGCAATAATAAAGTTGTATGCGAAATATTCCTTCTTTATGTACGATCTGCACCATCGTTCGTCGTTGCAACATGTCCTGCTGCAACGTATACTTGCACTATTCATCTGGCCTTACATTTTTCTGTAGGTATAAAATGTCTTTTCTTTGGTTTCTTTGGTCCTGACAAATGACGAATACTTGTATCTTGTAATAACAAGTTTTTACTGTGAGCCCTGCGACGGCATTCCTCTCAAATGTACGCTGAGAACGTGCAGCTGAGTCTGTGTGTTTGACTCGCGTTCTGTTTTCCAGAATGGGTGGATGCTGTGTGGGACTTGGAGTTCACAGAGAGGAAGCCACTAGACATAGAGGAGGAACTCTGCGCGGCTGGAGATGACTCCTTCAGCAAGCTGTACCAGTGTTTGGTGGCTCATGCTGCAGACCAGCAGCAGTCTGCCGGCCGGGATGGAGCTTCACAGGTGAGCTGGACTCCTGCTTGCCGCGCTCTTTCTTTCTATTTAATAATTCGACATCATTTGAGGAATGCCCTATAGCAACACGGATTCAAAATTCAATGCAAGACCACCGTTTAACCTTAGCAGGGCGCCACACTGCTGGTTTTAGACACAAAAGCATCCATTAATTTGTGAAAAATAATGACCAGGATGTGTAGACAGTATAACTATGGTAGCAGTTAATTGGTAAAAATAGTTGATTTAGCAGTGAGTCACTCTTAAACCTCTCAACCTCGCAAAATTCACTGTACAAACATCACAATTTTATTTGATATTTATTTAAATGCTTTTGTTATGAATTTTTTTAAGTGTACCTATTGCATTTTAGATATTTATTTCTATTTTGTCCATAAGAACAGCCATAGTACACCAGTGCCTGTATTCATTTTTTTGAGTAATAACTGTGATGAATATGGAGCAAACGGTAAAATAATATTCTAGTCCTCAGTGCTGGCCTAGAAGTCACAGACTGGCCCTCCATGAAACGTGAATGAAAACAGGTTTATATCAGTTACAGCTAATGTGATGCTTTTTGTTCTCAAATGGCCAATATAATTTACAGCAACAGCATACAGTATACAGCCTTTAAGATAAACTATAAAAAGCATTTCTTTCTTTCTTTCCAACAAATATTGTAGAAAGTGAACATGAACGTAAGAAAATAAAGAACTGGAAAGCTGCTGTGTTTCTGAGCCTATAATGCTCACTCTGAGCAGCCTCTGCAGAAAAGCACTATTTTCTGCTCTACCATGATCTCCTCACTTGAAGCTGTCGCTCATGAACCCAGAGGACAGGGGAACCAATCCATTCAGAGGATTTTCTGAATCCATACTGAAATGGTAAAAAAACGATTGCAATGCATTGATGAATGGATATTTCTTACCCACTCCTACTCTGAACATTGTCTGCAGACTGAGTTGTAAGTATTGTACACATGTGATAACAAAACGTGAAACAGGTGAAGGAGATTGGTGTCTTCCAAGGGCCCGGATGAGCTCCGGGCTCGGTGTGCTGTCAGGCGGCGGCAGTAAGCCCGGCTTGTGTCCCGTGTTGCAGGGCGTCTGGGTGATCCTCGGGGAGAACGGGGTGTCGGTGAAGTCTCTGGTGGCCGTGCTGTCCTACTTCGTCCTGGCAGCGAAGGCCAAGGGGGCCAACGCACAGCAGAGGGTGTGTGGACTCTATGCAGCCTCGGTCTACCTGCTGCTGCTGGGCATCCCAGGTGAGCATATCTACCAGCTGTTTGTTCTTGGAGCTTCTAAAGCTTTGTTCCAGCGAAGGTTGTAGACACGGGATGGATTACCCAGAATTCAGCTGCCATTTCAATCTGTTTATTTCATATCTTTGATTTTAAAGGCCGTAAACTCCCCCCTGTTGTTTTAGGGAATTGGTTTAATGCAACAACTCTTAGAAAAAGTCGCAAAGCGGTCAAAGCTGAATACCCGGTGTTGATTGTTAAATCGTCCTGCTGTGGGTGAACCTGTCTGACCCGGGTTGTCAATTTCAAGTTTCTTCCTATTTTCTGAACAGTTTGTTGAGATTCCGTTAGAAAAAAGGCTCATATGCTGTCTGGTGGTCAACAGTGTGTGTATGGGGGGCTCTCTGCTGGAGGCTGCCTTTCTTTCTCCTGATCGCCGTGTGAATGTGTGTTGCTTCCAGGTAGTATTGCCAGCAAGGTTTTCCACGCGGTCTTGTTGGACACCTGTACTGGCCTGACCTCAGACTGCTGGCCTCAGGACTCTGGGAAGAAGCGCAAGAAGGACGGCCTGAAAAGTTCCCAAGCTGACAGCAAACGCTCCAAACCACAGCGGAGAAAAGCTCCAGAGGTGCTGCACCAAGTCGTACATCAGTCACTGCTCAACACGTCATCATCATGCTCTGAATTATTCTAGTCAGTCCAGGCTGCTCCTCCCACCATGTATGCAGGTTCAGCAGCAGCTGTGCAGGTTTAGCTGGATGGTTTTTGGGAGAAAATCTCCCAGATGGTGTGGGGCTTTGTTAAAACAGACTCCAAAGACATGTTTTATTCTTCTCTCAAGCTTTCTGATTAAAGGAACATCCTGATTTGATAGAAGAGAAAAGACAGCATTAAGCTTTGCGTGTCTGAGAGTTTTTGCTATTCCCAGATGGACATGGACGAGGAAGAGGAGGAAGAAGAGCTGCTCTTCTCTGGCCAGGAGCTGATGAAGATCAGAGACGGCGTCGCTCTCTTGGTCCAAAGTCTCCTCCGTCTCCTGCAAACATTTCCGCTCAAAGACATGCCTCAGAGCGCCAGCAACTGCGCGCAGGTAACCCCCCCCCACGCAGCCCACCGCCCCCCCGGCCTACACTGAGCAGCTCAAGCATTCCTTTCTCCTCCACAGATCTTCAGTAAGCTGCTCTACTTTGAACCTGTGCTGGGCGAGCCGACCTTCGCTGCTCCACGGTGAGTTTTCCTCTCTGCCTCGGCTGTGTTGAAGACGAGACATCCGGGGAGAGAAAAGTGAAGCCGTATCATTTCTTCACAGCGATCTCTGCGAGCTCAAGAGTGTTCCAGAGATGGCTTTCTATGGCCTGAAGCTGCTCTGCTCACCAAGACACGGAGACCAGAAAGAAGTAGGATCCCAGCTATAACACAAACTGTCACAGCCACTTTAGAGATGTGGCTGTATGGGTGCATTGGGGGGGGGGTCTGAGGTCTTGGTGGGGTCTGAGATCTGGAGGCCATCAGGACCGTCAGAATAAAAGCTTCTTCCTCGTTTCGTGTTTGTTGCTCCCCTCTAAAGCGGCATGTCTGTGGTGTGGGAGGAGACATGACCTCTGATTGGTCTTTAGGGTTGCTGTCAGCATCAGCCTCTGACTTGTTTTGGGTCAACTACTGGATCCAAACTGTGCAGAGATGGAGCGTGGATCCCCCTGATCTTAAGAGTTTGATCTGGAGTGGCTTTCAAAGAATAGGACCAGACAGTTTGCTGCCCACCACGCATGCCTGGAGCCTAAGAGGCAGAACCAGACCACCAGGCCCACTTCTTCTATCTGTTGCTTTTACACATGGAATGTAGATCAATAGAAGTTGACTTCTTATCTAAAAAGCTTCTTTCAAGCTGTATAAATAAGCGGTAGCATAAATATTTGCTCCCTTTAAAGTGACAATCTCACAGTGAGAGGGAGATTACTGGTATGTCTCAAGGTACTGAAGGATGGCAGCAGCTGGAAGACCCAGTCTCTGGTTCACCATTCCTGCTGCCATGACAACATGAAGACAAAAGCAACCCAGAGACACAATCAGGAGGTTTCCAGCTCACTGGACGTCGGCAGGCAGCTCCGGTGAATCCAGGAAGTAAAGGAAGGAGTGACAGGAATAGGAACCTGCCCGGGGCTGGATGTCCACACTGCTGAGGAAAACGGGCCTGAAGGCTCACCTTGATTTCTGTTTTTATTCTGACAAGAACGGTTCAGAGCATGCAACTAGAATTCTATTGACGGGTTAATCAGGAGGGTTTATATAATCAGAAGAGTCGATCAGAACAAGCATGCTTGGTTTCCCAGAGCTTTAGTGACTAAACTGTCCGTCTGTCTCTCAGTCCCTGCGGGCGGTCTTCCATCGGCTGCTCTACGTCATCCTGATGATGAATAAGGGCCACAGTGGGAAGCCTTCCCTTCTCACCCCTAACCAGGCCGTCCTCACAACCCGCGATCAGGCCGTCCACTTTGTTTGGTAAGCAGCCTCGCTCTCATTAAAGCCAGGAAATACTTGTTTCAAAGGAGGGTTATTTATTTGAAAGGAGCCCTTCTCTCTGTCCTGTGCAGTCTGGAAAGTTGTGGCCAGATGTTTCAGCTCCATGACTTTGTTCCTTGTTGCATTATTTAGGCCGGGGGGCTGCAACAAGCGGCTCTTTGGACCCCCCAACTTTGGCTCCTAAGAACTGTGGCTGAAAACTCATAAAGAACCAAATCATTTTTGAAACTATAGCAATAATAGCAAACACAGGTTTAAACAGTTTTTTTTTATGGAAGGATTTCGTTGACATCACACACTAAAAGGACCAGTAATAATTTTTAAGATCTTTGTTTTGTCCCTGGATTGGAAACCTTATGTTTCATGTTCCACAAATGTCAACACCTAATGGAAGAAAATGCATCTATCCTATTTGTTGCAAAGGTTTTGTTTTTCCTTCATTTTAAAACCTAAAACCAGGAAAAAAAATATGGTTCTTTAAAAATAACACATTGTCAACATTTATTAAACAATGAGTTTTTTTTTTTTTTTTTTTTTCTTGTCCCGTAACATTTGTGGCTATCGTATTTTGTACTAAACTGTTCAGATTTCAGCAAAAAAGTCGAAATTTGAGCCTGAAAAAGTTTATTTCTGCCTGGCAGATGTGACTGAACCAAGTTAGCTTTCAGGCACATTTATGGTGAAAATAATTTTAACGCTGACTGGGAAAGTGTGGAGAAGGATTTGTAACGTTGTTGATGTATGGTGTGTGTTTGTGACCGCAGTCATCTAGTGGAGGAGCTGAAAGAGCTGGCTTTACCTTTCCTTCAAATCCTCCTGCAGCATATCTGCTTCCAGGTGAGTCCAAAGGAAAGCTTCCAATGGCTGCTGGTTATCTCTTGCTTCCAGGGTGATGGGAGAAAGGTGTAGAAATTACATGTGTTCAGGCAGGGCAGAAACACCTTAATCATGGGTCTGTTGCTGCTGCTCTGTAGATGGTGGAGAAAAGCGAGTATCGGCACCACGGAGCCCAGGCTGTGGGTATGCTGACGTCTCAGATGGCCAGTACGGACTACGCCCACTTCATCAAGTGGCTCTTCAACTTCTCCAGTCATTCAAAGGTGACACACCCTCAAGATTATTCATCTTCTCAAGGGTGACGCGTGAAGACTTCCTTGGATTAGTAGTGGAGTGTAGAAAGTGGAGCTAGAGCAAGTCCACAGCTCTAACGTCTGAAAGCTCGTTTTCAAACGTTTTCCAAGCTGTGCCGTTTGGGTCTCAGATGACCTGCAGAGGCTGCTCTAAGAACAAGATGATCCTCGAGCAGGCTGTCCAACTGCAACCAGTGCTTCTGTGCTCCATCCTCAGCAGCTTTTATCTGCACCAGATTCTGCTGATCCACAGATTTCCCAGATCAAACGGACTCTGGAGGACAGCAGGATTAGGGCTGCACGATATATATATATAAAAAAAGCATATTGATAAAATAGAAATCATATTAATCAATGCTGATGATTATCAACTAATTCAATACATATATTTTAATTGCAGTTCGCCATTTTATGCCGTTGCTTAGCAACCTATTTTTAGATACAGAACACACAAACACTGAATTCAAACTCAACCCTTTATTCAACCAACTTTTTACCAAAACTGCAAGTTTTAATTTTTTTTTTTTTTTCAAAAGAACGTGTGCTCACTGGACTCTCTGAAGGGGGCGGAGCTTGGTGACAGATCTGTGTTCTGTGTTCCAGGGTCTGTGTTTATGATTGGTTGGGAGGATGTAGTGATTGTAATATTGACCTACATGGCTAGAATGCAAAAAGAAGAAAAACTGCTACGCTATTGAACTTTCTTTAACCCTTTTTTTCTATCATCGATATACATCTATCGATTGATATATATTGTGGAACCCAAAGTGGGGATTATACAGTAGAAGACTGTATCATGCTGCCCCAAGAATAAGGAACTCGCCACTGTCAGCTTATGTTCCTTTTGCTATTTTATTTTGTTGGGTTGAAAAATAAACAGATATGATGCGAAAACCTTCAACACCTAGCTGCACATTCTGGCTCGGTAGAAGATCCAGAGGGTTAGCATTTATTTGTCAGATGCTGCACTGAAGGAAAAAAGGCTAATTATCTCATAGTTAGGGTTGGTGAAACTATCTGCTGTCCAGTCTACCAACGCAGGGGAGAGAGGTTCTGGAGAGTTCAGACGGCCAGGAGCTGCTGCAGCTGGCTGAAATGAGTTGTAGTCCCACCAACAAGGTTCTGCTTAGTTGGTTCCAGCATGCTGTAGCTTGCTGCTAAGCTGGTGCCGCTTTCTACAGATGGTGCACCGGCTGTTCTCCGTGGACGTGGTGATGGTCCTGTTGGCGCAGCCAGAGAGAAACCTGGAGGAATGTCAGGACCCAGACCTTGCCAGGTTCCTGCCACACAAGTTCCTGATCCAGGACCTGTTGTTTGCTCGACGAACGGACGAGTCCCCCACCGTCCAGGGCCACGCCCTTTCCTGCCTGGCTCAGTGTTTGGAGCTGCCCTCGCCCAACGCCACCCAGGCCATCCACGGCCTCTTCTCTGCCAGTGAGAAAACACGCAGAACATAAAATTTGCCCGATGTAGCTGACTTCAGCCATTGGCAAGAATGTTAACTGCAATTAACACTAATATTAATAAAATGTAGCGTAACGTAAAATTGTGCATTTTTTGGTATCCTAGCATGTTGCAGAAGCATTGAATGTTATTCTCTGGTGGTATAGATGTTTTGGTGAGCATCCCTCTGCTAAAGCAGCTTGTATTTGCATTTTCTGTTTCTAGCTGGGTCACAGACGGTGCTGGAGCAGGAACTCTCAGCAGGTACGGTCCTTCTCAAACTCTTCACTGGCTGACAGTTTGTTGATCTGCTACAAAGATGATTCACAGCAATCTGCACCCTGCCATGAAGGGGATAGTCGGGCTCATCGTTGCAGCCTAACTTTTAATCCTCCTGTATTTAGGGACTAGCGATATTTATTTATTAGTGATTAAATGTTTCTGTCCAGAGGGCCGTTTCACAAAATCAAGACAGAGGATTAAGCTGGTATTTTCCTGATATCGTGGCTGAATTGAGCCTGGACTCGTTTTCACAAAAGCAGCAACACCTACATTACCATGGTGATTTATTCTGTGCCGCTAGCCAGCTCCCGACTAGCCTAACAGCCAGGCTTAGTTAATCCTGGTGCCTTATCTGTTTAGTCATTGGTCACACTGATCAGAAACCAACCAGTTTTCTCAGTGATTCTGTTTTCAGTGTTTTTTTTTTTTTATCAGTCTGCATTAAAATACCACTAATAAACATTGGTATTCAGTTAAGTACTGTAATTATTAAAAAAGTTATGATTGTAGTCTGTACCATTATTAGCTATTTTCAATGTCTGCAATGTTACAGTTCAAGTCTCTCTTTGAAGATTTCTGAAATTCTGAGTTTGACAGAAAGGCCTTTAATAGACTATTGCAGGTGTTGAGGGAATTAGAAAGGCTGACGAAGAAAGTTGTCAATAAAGTCCAGTGTTGCGCATTTTTCCAGGAAATTCTGCGACTCTATGGGGCGCTGTTTTTACTGACTCCATGCACTGACTCTATGCACTGACTCTGTGCACAAAATATGCATCTTACAGCCCCAAAAAGGAAATAAAACTATACAAACCATATTGCTCAGTGACCTAACCACTGTTAATGAAAAGAACATTATGTTATTTGATATATTTTTTATCATGAATAGGTAATTTCGTTGCATATCAGGCATCCTACATTAACTTCTTTCAATTTGTTTTAGAGTCCATGCTTAGTGTTTGAAATGCAAACAAAAAATTTGTATTAATAATTAACGCCTCTATTAAAATCTGATATGAGGTGAACACTGCTTTGCAAAGGCTGTCTGCTGAAAAACTTTCATCCCTTAGTTCTGCACTACTGCTTCAGGAGTTATGGAAGGGTCAGCGAAACAGCGCCCTCTAGAGTCACAATCAGATAGATCAGAGAAAAGGTATAAATATTTTTTTTTGCCATGGAAGTAGCTCCAAACAAATGTTTTCCTTTATAATAGCAGCAGTGTTTCCTGTCTTGAGTCTGGTGCACTTCAGTTCCTCATAAGGCTCCACCCAGAGATGTTGCTTGGGCTGTGTGAAACGGATAAAGCTGAGACACATTGATTGCGCTATGTCAAGCCTGGCTTTAGCGCTTATCCTGGATCTCTAAATTCTGCTTTTGTGAAACAGGCCTCTGAGGGCTGTTTCACAAAAGCAGAATTTAGAGATCCAAAAAAAAGCCCTAAAGCTAGACTTGACCAATAGTAATCAGATCATCCTGGTTTTATCTGTTTCACGAAGGCCAATCCAGGCTCAGTAGGTGCGACTATGTCAAGCCAGGTTTTTTCAGGAGACCATGAGGTTGATCACAGACAAAAATAAAACATTTGCCATGTGCACATGTTGGTAGGTGCTGGTTTCTTGACTGTACCTGAGCTGTGCTGGGACCCGAAAACTAAAATGGACGTTGGGAAGCTTTCCAGGAGGATGTTGGACCTTTTTTTTGGGGAGATTGATCCTGAGTGCTAACAGATCTAGATCCATCATCCGTTTTGATCGTGCCTCTGAATGTTGATGGATGCTTCTGTGTTGTAGGATCATGTACCCAGAAAACCTACAGAACTCTCCCCTTCAGGACGGTGGAGATCGGCTGTGCCGACAGGTCCAGCTGTGAGGGTGAGAGTTTCTCATAGTTCCAGGTTTAGATGGACATCTAGACATCGACGAACCGAATGTGTGATAATGCGCTGTGTTTTTGGTCCAGCTAAAGACAACCTAAGTCTTCTCCTGCGCCGTGTCAGTGACTCAAAGACCAACGTGAGGAAAGCAGCCCTACAGGTACTCGGCTCCATGACGGACCTTTAACCGATCAAGCACTCTGTGCCAAACGTTTGAAGTCAAACACACGAGAGGAAGATGCTCGGGTTTCATTGTCTTGTTCTGTCGTTCAGGCTTTGGTGGGTCTCCTGAAACACGACGTGATTCCCACAACCTGGGAGAATCTAGAGACTCTGTCGGAGCGCAGCAGAGATCCGGCTGTGTCTGTGAAGAAGAAGGCCTTACAGAGCCTGGGAGAACTGCTCGCCGTAAGTCTGGATGTTACAGAAACCACCCAAAAATCTTCTTTCTCCTTAGAAGGGGACTAATAACGGGTGGGCTCTGCTTGATAACGCCACCAGGCTAAACCAGAGTGCAGTATGGTCCAGAAGGCGTGGCTGCACTGTGTGGTCCCAGCTGTGATGGACTCGGAGAACTCTGTGCAGGACAAGGCCTTGGAGATTCTGGAGCTGGTGCTGCTGGACCAGGTGAAGCCTCACTCTGAGGGTCGCCACCTGGACAACAGCCAGAAGCTGACCTGGGACCTGCTTGGCCTGCTGTGTAACGAGTGCCAGAACCTTGGGTCAGAGTCATCCGCTGTTTGTTTCCTATGAATGTAGACATGCATTTTCAGTGTTTGTAATGGTTATAAACTATAACAGCGATCTCAGCCAGGAGTAAATGAAATTAAATCTAGGAAGTCTGTCAGATGTTATTGATACTCAGCAAGTATCAATGAATCTATAGAAGTAGGAGATTTGTGTGTGTGTGTGTGTGTGTGTGTGTGTGGGGGGGGGGGGGGGGCTCTATCTCAGACCCTACAAGCCTCACTCAGCGTGTCAAATGATGATACTGTTAAAAAAATGGCTAGTTTGAAATGGCTGCCCTGAAAACAAGATAAGAGCTCTACTTAGACGTGAAAAGTTCTTTGAGTGTTTGTTTTTTAGGGCAGATGAGATTTGATGGGAGATGATTGCCTCTAGTATCCAGAAGCACTTTTAGAAGGAATCAAGACACCAGATCTGGTCAAACACCTTGTAGCAACTGCACATCATGGTGTTTTGGGCTTGTTTTGTAGCCTCAGAACCTGGACCTGCATTCGCTGAGCCGGCATCAAACTCCTCTTTACACCAAAGTCCAGAGTCAAAAGTGAGGCCAGCTGAAGCTTGGTCCAAACTGGGTCATCAAAAGGCCAATGTTCCCAAACACAGCACCAACAAGTCTACCACAGAGTGGCAGAAGGAAAAAAAACAAGGTGTTGCAATGGCCCGGTCCAGGACCCAAACTTAAACCTACTGGAAATGTCTTGAGAGTCGTAAAAAATGCAGCATTGCACATTGTAATGTTTGTGTAGAGTCCCTAGAAGCACAACAGTAGGCCAGTGATGTGACTGAGGTTATTTAAAAGAAGAGCATAAAGATGTCTCACTGCGTCTCCTTTTCCCCTCTGCAGCCGATATTTCAGCAGGGCCTTCACCATCTGGTCCAAACAGAGCAAGTTCACCCCAGCGTTCATCTCTAACCTGATCTCCCACACCGAGTCGGACCACGCTGCCGGGGCCTGGCTGCTGCTCTCCAAGGTCGCCGCCTCAGTGTCCAGCATACCACACGGCAAGATCCTGGATGCCTGGGACACCATGGTCAGGTGAGGACGGCAGCTTTCCAACAACAGTGTGGACATGAACTCTCTAAGCAGACAGCATGCGTTTAAACTTTAATATTACTTTTCAATTACAGTTCTTCTCATAGATCAAATAGTGCGAATGCGATGAACTGCTGTCACATCCTTTCTGTTATTGGAGACATTTCTGCTCATTTAAATGAAGACACCAAGGACAGGATAGTCGGTAAGCAGCAGGTGAAGAGCAGCTGGATGTGTCGTGGAGGACGTGACCGCTCTAATATCTCCCCCTCCCTCTGTCTTCTCTGACTCTAGCTGATCTGATGTCTTGGCTGAAGCCTTGCAGTTTGTCTCTAGAGGTGATCAGTGCTGCTGTGCAGACGCTGTATCATCTGGGCTGTGGTGATGACATCCAACACACTCAGGTTGGAAAATATGACCATTAAACTTGCTCTGTCATCACTTATACTCTATAGAAATGTTTAGACCTGCTTTCTAATTTTAGCCTTTGTAAACCACCTCTGAGCTTCGGGATTACTTGAGTAGGAACTGGTGTATTACAACATTAACCTTAAATATGCTCATAATTAAAGAGGTTGTGAGGAGTGTTAAAATCTAACAAAACCTTTCGATTTATAGTTTAGTGTTGAGACCTAGTGAACTGACAGCACCATTTCTGGGAGTAGGTTAGGAATTGTTGCCCCCCTCATGCTAATCTGGCTTTCATTTCATTAGCATAGGATGCCATGATGCCCCAGATTTCAGACCCACACATTAGTTTTTCTTCAGTACACCAGTAGACATGGCAGGAAAGGAAATAGAGTCACGGCAGGTTAAGGAAGATTAAAAACCTGTATATTTTTTCTCTCCTTGTCTTCGTTATTTCAGGAGAAAAGGTAATGTGGTTGATTTCTTTCCTTCTTCAGGCTTTCCTGAACCAGCACTGTGGTGAGCTGGTGTCAATCTGCGAGGCTTATCTAGCCAGCATCATCCTCGACGTGAACGGAACCCAGAACCTCAATGAAGACCTGATGGTGAGAACTGATGCCATCAAACGTCTCCACCCTCCTGTCACTGCAAGTTGACGCCTACCTCTGTCCCGAGCTGTTACTGTCAGACTGAGACATACGGTCTTGCTGTTTATAAAACAACCCATGACACGAGCTTAGAAGTTATACACTGCAAAAAGGGAACTAAGAGCAAGTAAAGTTTTCTTGAAATTAGTGTATTTTTCCTTGATTTGAGCAGGTAAATGACACTGGTTGCCAATGGAATAAGATTTTTGCACTTTAAATAGGAGCAACTCATTTCCATCTTATTTCAAGTGCAGGATATCTAATTATCTTGTTTTATGGGTAAAATCCTCATTCCATTGGCAGATAGTCTTATTTGCCTGCTCGAATCAAGGACTTGTATAGTAATTCAAAGAATTATTTTTTTACTTTTAGTTCCCTTTTTGCAGTGAATACATGCTGTTCAGCAGAAAACGACTTCTGTAAATGTTTTGTAAGACCTTCCCAAGATAGGCCTGATATTCCTTCTTTCAACTGTGATTTATGCGAGTACCAAGTGGCATGGAGGGGTAAAGTCCACCCTCTGATTTAATGCAGGACAGCTCATAGCCAGCATCCACTTATAGACTCGGTTCTATGATCACCTCCCTTAGTAGCTTAGGGAAGTTCCCCGCAGCTGGCTGACAGGATCAGTTCCTAAATAACCCTCAGAGAGCATTTAGATCCTGGCTTTAGAGCTGGAGGCGTCCTCTGGGATTGCAGTCCAATGCTGAGATGATTCAAAATGGAACCTCCAGATGCACCTCAGGGCTAAATGTTAAACACAAACAGCTAGCACTGCTGCTTGGTCCACACTGTGTTGTGATCATATGAAATTTATGAAAAGAGTATTTGTAATAACCTCTTTGACACAAGAGGGCAACAATGCACCATAAATTAACGTTGAGTCATCACCCAACATAGGCTAGAGAGACCAAATTCACACTTAGCATCCCCGAAGAACAGCTGCACAGACAAATCCACTGTCTGTGTAGCAGGAGAACAAGATGTTCTCCATGCATAGCTCTTATCACTAGATACAGGATTGGCTTAACTAAACAAGCCAGCTGAAGTTGAGGGACAAAGCAACCATGTTTAACCAAGCCGTGAAACTCAAACATCTTCTGGACAATAATGTGCAAACTTGAGAAACGAGGGCCATTATAAAGCCAGGCAGGGTAAAGTAAGACAGCTAACGATGACAAACGTCTCACTGTGACTGAAAACCCTGATCTAAACACAGAGAGAGAGAGAGTCCTGTAGAAAGCACACCAACTGCTGGACATGCTTCAGTTGACCTGCTTCACAGATTCCTGTCTTGCTCCAGTAATGGTGATGATGAAAGCATTACAGTCCTGAGGAATATTGTGAAAATCTGTAAAACATGCATCCCATCCAGTAAACTGAAACCGCAGCCTGCAGTGGGTTCACCCACAATTAAAACCGCAGCTGTGGACCCGGATGAGCTTGAGTCAGGACTGGTACCTCCATTCCACCAACCGTATCACAGTGCAGGGAGTCTCATCACCACAAAGAGACCCAAGCAGAGAGTCATGCACTTGATTCACTGCTGGATGGGCATTCACCGTCCACCATGAAGACTGTTCAGTGACCGTGGAGAAAAATAAACATGGCAGAAAAATTCAGCGTCCATCTTGGCAGCTATTATAAGAGCCTGTGTGGTAGCAGATTATGTTAGCAGGAGAAACTTTATCTCTCACAGGTGGGACTAGCATCGCTGGTTTTCTATTCAGAGTCCGTGATGGTGATGGTGCAAACTGCCCCATCGCCTTCTCTGTTCTGGCGGATCTACTACACCTAGGGCCAGGCGATATGGCTTAAAAATAAAATCTCCAATTTTATTATACCACATCTAATCAATCGACCCCCCCCTTAAAGAAAATGTAGGAAATTATTTTAAAAACTTGCTTTTATGTCAAGCATTTCATCTGGGAGTTGACCTGAATTCATAGTACAACTAAATATAAGCTGTGAAACACGTTAGTAAAACAAGATGGCGGCCCTGCCATTATAAACAATGAAAATATAACTAAATGTTTTCTGCTAGTGGTTTTACACAATGAGCTAAGAACAGGCTTCACTTAACTTGTATAACTTCAAACTAACTTAATTTATTCATTAACATTTTTTAAGTGTCTCATCTTATGATAAAAAAAGTTTCCTCTTTACAATATTTTGACAATATATTTTCCTAAAAATATATTCAGCATTGCATCCTATTCTCTTCATGGAAGCCCAATGAGTGCATTTGCAAAATAAAATCCACATTTTCCAAGAATGAAATCTTAAAAAATTGTAAATTTGAATTGATCGATTAAATTGATTTATCACCTAACCCTAACTAAACCTCTACCTGAAAAGAGTTCAGAACCATCAAAGAACTGATGTTCACAGGAACAATTCAGCAGCTCATGTGAGAAGCTACCAAAGGCCAGCTTGTTGGCTGATTCCCAAAAGGGGACTGTCCAAAGCGCTGCAGCTGGACTTCATGCAGAAACATCTTCCAAAGGCCTCATCGTGTACAAATAGGATTTAAAAAGTGTGATTTCCGCTCTTTAGCCTTTAGAACAAAGATGCAGCAGACGGAGTGATTTAACTGTGGAGCATGAGTAAATATAGTTTTAGCACAATGCGCTGTAGGGACTCCCTGTCTGACGAAAAGGAGACGGAACTGAACCCTGGAACACAAGAACAGCCCAGATTGCGTGGTCAGCGGGAAGAAAAGCAGCACTACATTGTAGAGCGGCTGTTCCTGCTGGCTGGCTGTAAAGTTGCTGTTCTGATTGAATGGACCATGTTCTGTGTTCCAGATAAAGCACCTCCACATGCTGGGCGTCGCCTCACTTCACTGTCCAGCTAAGGTCAGCAAGAGGACGGTGCTGCTGGTGGAGTCTGTCCTCACGTCCCATTCCGAGAAGCTGGCAGGTACAGAAGGTCTCAGCATTGGATCGTACCAAGTCCATGACTGGTTCTGGAAACCGGCTCAGAGCCATTAATGGAGCTCAGCTGTAGGTCTACCCTATGCAATCAAGTCATTTTGGCTCTTCATTCTCAAAATCTAGATTTGTCTAGAGCCACAATACCAGCACGACCCTTCAAAAAGGAAACTTTTAATAAATTCATTTATTTTTATTAGATGGCTGTAGATTACTGAACTACATGCCTAATATGTAAAATGAGCTTGTTTTGTTGCGCTTAAAGATGCACAGCCACGCTATTTCACCTTTTTTTTAAAATTTATACATCAGTAGCTCACGCTGGTTGCATACACATTTTTCATGAAAGATTATCACGTTAGATTAGTTATTTTGGTGTTTCATGCTTTGATTTTTTTCAATTTATTAGTAAATAAAGCCTTTCGTGTTTATTTACAATATTAACGGAAGTACGTACTGCGCTACACAGCAGGGTTAAAACAAGGAAGCGGCTAACAGCTATTAGCATCTCCCAGCGAAACAATGCAGAATGGTCCAAGATCCAGTGGAAAAAAAACATAATAATATGATTAGAAGAGGGGAAAAGACTGGAATGTCGCTGGAAATACCTTATGACCATTGGTGTTCACTGAAGCGGACAATAAACCTGCCGATTGCTCAGATGTGATGCAGAGTTGACTGACGTAAATGTTATGATATGAGATTGTTAAAGTTTTTCTAGATTGGTTTATTTAATTAATAATGGTTGATCTTCGATCACGCCAAGCTGCTACTTTACTGCGAGTAATTGTAGAGGGTCAGGCTCGGTCTGGCATTATTTACAATTGTTTCATAAATTAAGCAAACCGGCATTATGATAGTTCTGCTATACTGTCGCTAGATGGCGCCACTTCTGTGTATATTTGTTGATCGCGCCCCAGAATGAATTATTATTAGGCTCTAAAAGGACTATCAAAACACTGTCAAGATGGAGGCTTGGTGTATATAACCTCGTTTTATCATGATCAAACGTTTTTTGGTCTTTTTTTATAAGCATATTATGTGGCTATATACCTTATAAGAGCCACAATCTCATTAATGCTTTAGGAAAAACATCAGCCCTGGTCAAGGAGGACGGGTCAGACAGAGAAGAGTCATGAAAGATGAGAACCTAGTCGTGACTGATGTGTTGTTTTCTTCCTGCCAGCGACAGACTGTCAGGAGGAGCTGCCAGCATCCCTGCCTCTGTCCCAGTTCAGGGAAAACTCTCTGCCTACCAGAATCAGAGCCCATGGAGTGATCACTCTAGGTGAGCTGTCCCTCTGGCCCCGCAGCGTCTGTCAGACCACCGTGTTTTCATCACTCCATCCTCTTTCTGTGGCATCAGGGAAGCTGTGTCTGCAGAAAGAAGAACTGGTCCAGAAATACCTGCCAGTGTTTGCCAGGGAACTGGAGGTCGGCAAAGAGGTTGCCGTGCGCAACAACATCGTGGTGGTGATGTGTGATCTGTGCGTCCGCTACACCAACATCGTGGATCACTACATCCCCAACATCGCGGCCTGTCTGCGAGACGATGAAGCCATCATCAGGGAGCATACTCTCATCATGCTGACCAACCTGCTGCAGGTACGTGTGAGGGCCTGCTGCTGCCACTGCCTCCAGCGGGGTTTCTCACCCACTGTTCCGCTATGATTTCTGTTCCCAGGAGGAATATGTGAAATGGAAAGGCTCCCTCTTCTTTCGCTTTATGATGGCACTGGTCGATCCAGTTCCTGCAATCGGCAGGTAAATTACAATTACAACTAAATGTTTCTTCGTTCTCTGGGCTCTGTCTTTAGCAGCATGGCAGGCTGATCCAGCATGGTACCAACTTCATCATATCTGTCCCCCCCCCCCCCCCCCCATGTTTCCCATTGCAGCCTGTGTGAATACTGCCTGCTCCACCGGCTGCTCAAGAAGAACCCCGAGATGTTCAGCCAGCATTTCATCGAGTGCATCTTCCACTTCAACTCGTACAACAAACACAAATCATACAACAAGTTCCCTCAGAGTGAGAGGTACGGGCTGAAGATGCTGCGATCAGAAAACTGTCCGTTCTCTGCTTTCTGTGAGGCTGAAGATACAGCTTTTAATTTTTCCTCTAAGAACTGGAAGGCGGAAGGAAAGTTCTTGTCATGATCGGCCATTATTTATCTCATTAGAAGAGGTGATGTTGTGTGTGTGTGTGTGGATGTGTGAGAGAGAGGGAGGAACAGCTGTTTAGTGGGATTTTCCGTGTTTTAAGGAAAGAAATAGATTTGTAACCTAATGTCTCACACTAACTTTAGCATCTTGTATCTGCAGCTAGCATTACTAGCTGTAAACGTAAACAGCTAGTAAACGTGTATTCTCAAGAGAACGAACATCCACCCATTAAAGTTTAAACGGCCTGCTGGTTATGAACATGGCCAACTTTGCATTTCTTCACTTGATTTTTGCATCGAAGAGTCTGACTGGCTTGGTGCGTTCACCGACTGGGGGAAGCGCTTCAGACAGGCAGGTCGGACTGAAAGCTGCTTCGTTTTGGTCACGGTTCTGTACTGATCACTGCTGACCTGCTTTAGATTCATTTCTGCAAACTGAAGAAAACCCGTTTTCACTGACGTGGACGCGAGTCGGGATGAACAGCGTTCGTGTTTTTCTGTTTCCTTGTGTAGAGAAAAAGTCCGGTTCTCCTTGAAAGGAGCTCAGCATCGCGAGAAGCGCTTCCGGATTTATCGCTTCCTGTTGGAGCACTTCACAGACGCCCAGCGCTTCAACACCGTCAACAAGATCAACCAGACCGTCTTTGGTAAGCTCACAGCTGGTCGGAGAAGTCACGCCCGTCTGTGACCTCACGGCTCTAAGCTTGGCGTTTGGTTGGGCCAGAAGCATTTGGACCTTTGAAATAGCCTTTTCCCTTTTTCAATCCCAGCATGCTTTGCGGACGAGGAGCTGCCTCTGGATGCAGACGGTGCTGAAATCTTGTCAGAGACCTTCAACGTGTTGAGCCTCGACGAATTTAAGCTGCAGGCAGTGTCAGCACCAGTAGGGGGAGCTGTAGGCGAGGAGCCAGAGGAGGAGATGGTGGCCACCATGACCAAGGCTGTCCTGCAGGTGGCACAGAAGAAGGTGTTGTCACAGGTCAGAGCACTTCTCATCAGAACCTTCTGCTGTCCTGCTGCTACGTCCCGGCTGTGAGAACAAGGGTTGCTCTGCATCAGTTTCTGTCTGCTGCTCTCATCCACAGGTCCAGAAGAAGGCCTTCATAGAAAACACAATTCCTCTGATCATCAGCCTAAAGAACCTTCTGGAGCAGAAACGATCTCCTGTCCTCAAAGACCTTATGGCCTACCTCCAGGTACGCGAACCAGATTGAATCTGATGCTTCTCATCTAAAGAAGAACTTAAAGCCAAGCTTTTAAAAAAATAAATAAATCTAAATGCAGTTTATTGGTGGTCATGAAGTTAGGAGAACCTGCAGAGATGAGTTGGTGACGCATTCCATGTTGTCCATCAGGTGACGATGCAGGACTACCATAACAATGTGAAGGAGATCTTCGCTGGAGATGAGCAGCTGGCGGCTGAAGTGGAGTTTGCTCTGAAGATGGCAGAAAAGGAAAAGGAGATGCAGGAACAGATGGAGAACTGCAGCCTGACACCAGGCGACCAAACACCCACTGCAAAGGTCAGAAAAAAGCCCTAAAGATGACAAAATGACGAGCTCTCCTTAGAAGTACAGCAAAGGAAAAAAACATTTCTAACAATGATCTAAATATATGTGACTACAGGAGATTCCTGCTGCTCCTCCTTCTTTTCTCTGTCTTTGCTCTGACCTCCCAGTTGTTTTGCTTTTTCTCTCCCCGTGGCTCCAAGTTGATCTGAGGGTCTTTGTGCAGCGTGTTAAATGACCTTCAGCGTGCGCTGTAGTAGTTCATGGTGAGAGTCAGCTCCTCTAAGTCTGAGGCCAAGGTGCTCAAACTGGGAGGATGAGTCTGCTTCAAAGGTGGATACAACGTTTAGGACTCATCACAAACAACTAGTACTTCTAGATGGTGAAGCTCTAGATTTCCTGGTCCACCTGGGTCTCAACCCTACAGTCATGAGATATGCATGGACCAAAGGAATGAGATCATGGATAAGTGGCTAGAACACAAATACTAAACAACTTTGTGATTTAGCAAAATGTGTGCATGTCTGGTTGTCCAAGCATGTCCCACTGGGAGGTGAGCCCAGGTCAGACCCACAGAAGCTTACCTGGGATCTGCCTGGAGAATCCTGAGTGGAATCTGAGGCTTTTCCTCCCGAACTGGTCACCTCTCTTCCCCAGCGTTGGATAGGTGGGAGATGATGGAGTTTGATGTGACATGGGGGAGACTGGCCGCCATCAAGTTAAAACTGTTTAACAACATCAGTGAAATGATTTAGGCTGAAGGTCGGTACGCTGAGACAAGCTCCCACATATCCTGGGTCTTAGCCTTAGGGGGTAATACCCCAGAGCCCTGTTTAAGTCATTTTCGTTTAACCGGCAGATGTTTAACATATTCTATAGTTAATACTTTGAACACACAGAATCTTAATTATAATGATGAAGCCTGAATGACATAAAAGGCATCATTGCTCTTGTTTCTCCTCAGAATCTGGATGTGAGGTCTCCTACCAGGAGAGTTCTGCAGCCCTTCAACTTTTCCACACCCCAGCCGCCTCGTCCATGCCCCACCTCATCCAGACTGGGCCTGACCGACCTGTAGGTTCTGCTTTTCTAGAACTCGTGGGGAAGGAGGGGGGGGGGGGTCACTCACACAGGAGCATTTACTTCTTAGTACAGGTAAATCTGATTGATACACATTTTAAAGAGTTTTAAACAGACGTCCAGGTCAACAGCACGTTACAACAAACTACAGCTAATATAAGTCATCCAGCAAATGAGCTGAAACCTACAGCTGTAGCAGCCAAACACATTGTTGCTGCAGTCTGCCTGCGGGCAGTGAAGGTCAGGTAACCAGAGAGTATGCACTTCCTGATTAAACCTCTACGTCCAGAGAAATGATGTCACCGTTTAAAGATGAGGACCAGACAGATGCTGGAAGAACATCCGGACTCCGCTCACATCTAGGCTGACAGAATCGGCCGTAGGTCAGCATGCAGGCAGGAACATTAAGAGAAAAGCATGTGACTGTGCGTGTTGTTCTCCATCAGGCGTGTGCGTCCATCCTGGCAGGAGGAACAGACTCGCTCCAAGTCTTTGGGTCTGGAAAGAACAGGTGAGAACCACTGAAACAATCCTTAAGATCCTGACCGTGACTTGCTGGGATGAAGAGCTGCTGAGTGTTTTCTCTCTGTCCCTACAGTGATCACAGCGGCTGGCAACAGAGCCTTCAGCACCCCCAAGGGTAAGAGGCCTCCCTCTGCATACCTCCATGGTCCAAACGTTCAGATAACAGAATCAACAACAGCTTTTAGCTTTCAAGCTCTTTACTAGATTTCCTTTTGAAAACAAGGGAGGTGATTATTTGAATCTTTCTCAGGTGTCAACATCAGCCTCACATTTAACCAAGGACTCAGTGCAATCTTCAGTGATCAAGGAACAAGTAAGATTTTCCCTCTCTAAATCCAGCTGTTTTTATGTTTTATTCCTCCAAATAACCTGAAGAGCCCTCCGTCCCAGGAGTCCTCGCCTGTGTCCACATTGAGTTTGTTCTGTCCTTACAGGTCTTACTGAGGAGTCCAATGTTGTGCACATGAAAGCAGACGAACAGCCGTAAGTCATCGCTTTCCCTACTTTACCACTGAGTAACAGAGAAATAACCAGTAGACCGAGAGCTTCCTGTTTGTTTCAGTTACAGAGCTGTGAAAAAGTCTTTCCCCCTTCCACATTTCTGCAGGTCATTTCATGTCTGAGTTGAATTTTTCAGATCAAACTAGTGTCAACAAAAGACAAAGATAACCTGACTATATAAAAGTCTGTTTTCAAATGATTATTTCATTTACTAAAGGCAAAGTTCCCACAGGGCCCTAGAAATGTCCAAAATGAGGGGCTTTAAATTTAAAGCCTTAGAAAGTGTTAAATCGCCCATATTTTCATTCAAAGTCTTAATTTTTTCACTTTGGTTTAATCCCGACAAGTTTTGGCCGTATAAATACAGAGGGAATCGCCACCATTAGAAGTTGCTTCTGTGTTGTCTGTCTTCTGAGGGTCCTGTTAGCAACCGTTGTTCTTATACAGTGTTGAACTACAAATCCCATGACGACTTCAAGCAATTTGCGACCTGTTTGCTGCTACACCCTGAACACGTCCAGCATGTTCAGTCGCATTGACCGCCTGTCATAGAAAACCTGAGAAAGTGTGTTCCCGTTCGGACACCAGGGGCGTGGTATCCCATACTCGTGTGTTCGTTCCTCTCCTTCAGGGAACAGTAGTTGCATAACATTACATTTTCAACAAAGCTTGATGAAGGTTCGATATCGACCATTTTTGCACTTGGTTGCAAACAGACCCCAGCAAGCGTTGCGTAGCTCGCTGAAAACTTTGCAAGAGGACCATCAAGTTAGGAAGGCTTGGTGTGAAAGCGCTCTAAGTTTCACTGTAGGATGGAGAAATGTGAGACACCAAAGCGGCCAAAAGCTGGATGTACATACGTGAGAATGAAAGATTTTTTTTTAAAGGAAAAATACACCCAAAATAAATCAAAAAACTATTTTCAAACAATATAATCTGTTTAAGACATTCTAATGGATTTCACTTTTTTTGTACTTATCCTGCTCCTCTGTTGTTTTGGTAGCAATTGCTGTTCATTAAACTTTCTGAGACTGCACAATGATTAGTGATAAATACTGCATTTTGCAGACCATAAGGCACACCGGATTATAAAGCGCATTAAATATCCCTCCAAGTGTGTAATATCACTCTACCCCTTCATGTACACAGCTCTCTCCTGAGAGAGAGCTGTGTACATCGTCTCTGTCGTCTCTGTCAGGAGGACAGAGTAGTTAGACTACACTGCCTTGTTTCTAACATATGGCCAAAATAAATGTAACTTTTATATTGAATTATCTTACTAGGTTTATTGTTTCTAGCGCGTACTCTGGGTATAGGCTGCCTCAAGGCTCCCACATACTCTGGCGTACTGTGTGCGTACTGTGAGCTTGGTGGACTTAGCGCTGACTGTCCCCGGACGTTTTACCCTTCATAGTCCAGCGTACTGTTGCCTACATTTCTCGTAGCAGATTACTACAAATTCAGCAGAACAGCTGGTAAAATGTGTGATAAAATGTGTGACCTGGTCTGATCAGGTAGTGACACAGTGGACCATAATGCTCCAAATATTCATTGAGTGGAGCGGCTTCATTGCTATCCAAAGTCATACTTACACATTTTAACACACTTTGAGTGCATTGCAGCACATAAAATCGGTCAGTAAGCACAACGGTAATCACATATAGGGCACATCAGATTATAAGGCACACCATCTATTTTTGAGAAGATTTAAGGATTTTAAGTGCACCTTATAGTCTGAAAAATACGGTAAATGAGTATATACCAGTTGTTCAATTAACAGCGATATGACAAATTCTTCTTATCATCCTTAAAATCTCTTGAAACAGAGAATGGGGTTAAAGGGGAGGATATCAGGCATGTAGAGTAATGTTTTATATAGACATAGTGCTGTGCTGGGAAGATTACTTTAAAAAGAACTGTTTTATCGGATTTAATACTGAAATCACTCAATCTTTTTTGTTTAATAAAATTAAATCTTTGATACATAAATTGATAACAATAAAAGCTTTCATGTTAAAAATCATTTGAAATTTTCTGGTCATGTTGGTCTTAAATTTAATTCACAATGGTATTAAATGTAGCTTAAAATGGCCTATACTTCCTAGACATTTAGGATAAGTCTGTGGGCTATACCAAACATGTTCATTACATTTTTTGCACAAAATCATTCTCAGCTGTAGCTAGCCGCGCCCCCCAACTCAAAGTTTACACTCGGACTTTATACACGTAAACGTGGTTGCAAACGGATGCACCACGGTAAATCAGAGTCAGACCCAGAAGTAGAACTGGAACCTCCTGCAAGGATCAGCCCAGTCAAAACTAAATGAATTCACACATACCATTAAATAACAGGACAGTTTCCTGTCTGTGGTGGCAAGGTCACGCTCTGCTCTTTCATTTCTGTTTTTTTCTTTTTTCTTTTTTTTAAAGGTGGCTGCCACTTGGCCTCCTACAACAGCACGACCAGCTACCATAACAGCAGTTGCCATGTGTTACCGTAATGCCACTCTACATAACGTTTTCTGATCATTCATCATACCCTACAGTCAGGGTCACGTCTGGGGACAGCTTTTCTCCGGGTGACAGCTCGTCTAAAATTGTCCTGAAAAACGGACGTCTGCTGGTCATCCTAGGCTATCAGTAGCTGTTAGCATTAGCTTGTGCTAATGTATCAGCAGAAAAAAATGTTTCAACCTCTACTTTTATCTCATCAGTCCACAGAATATTTTCCTAACAGTCCTGCTGGCTAAACTGAATGTGGTCCTACAAAAGTGTTTGGTCAGCTTGGAAAGCTTTTTCCCTTATTAACTGAAAACGTCATTTGAAAACAGCTTTTTGGATTTCCTCAGGTTTTTGGATTTGAACGTTTGTTTACTTTAAAATATTTAATTGGGATGTAAAAGCAAGAGCAGAAGCACTCTGTTAGGGGATAAATACTTTTCCTCAACTCTGTATAATAGCCACAGAAGGAGGGTGGCACCCTTTCAGAATAAGATGGTGCGCTATCTGTGAGGCGACACTTGCATGTCCAGCTGGGAGTAGAGCGGAGCTTTGGAGCTTTTTGTTCTGTTTCACTCTGGGGGCTACAGAGTAGCTCAGCCATGGTCAAAATAACTTCTCATTGCTGCTTGCAGCAGCTACTTCCTGTTTGCCAGCATTAAAGAGAACTGGTTGGCAGCACACTTATAGTGAGAGGCTGTTAAAGAAAGATGCTCTTTCTTGACAATTACCAAGCTCAGCCGCAGTTTGCAGCTGCCCTCGTAGATCCAACACCAACAAATGAGTTATGTTCAAGCACAACGGTGGTTGCATCAGGCATCGGGGCTTTTGAATTCCTTGCAGTGATTGGTTGTCAAATCATTTCAAAGAGGAAAAACAACATCAGAAAACGCATTAAAAGTTTAAACGGTAACATTTCTGCTGATGAGTGGATGACTACAACACCACCCAGCATCTGTCCATCAGAGCAGTAATGTACACAGCTATGTCACCACAGTCACCTTTAGACCAATATTCTTTTTAAACACCTACATTTTTGTCTTTATTTTAACTTTTGTTTTCAGCAGCCTTTTCCAAATGTAATGATGATGAAGGTGATGTGAAAAACTCTTTTTTTTCATTAAAGGTGAATGAAGCACTGTTCCCATGTTAACCCTTTTAAACATGGTGCTCCAGTGTGAGCTCTGTGAACAGAATTGCCGTTCAGAGTGATGATTTGTTGTTTTTCAGGGCTGCCGGGCCGAAGCGCTGGAACGTGCTGTCCCCTTATCGCTAGAGGAAAACACCATCCAGAGCTTAGATGGTCCGCAATCTCATCTGGGCGTTTATCACATCCTGTCTATTAATATTCATCTCTTCCTGTTTCCACTCTAGTCTTGCTTTGAATGTTATCCGACACGTTTGTCTCTGTTCTTTATATATTTTTTAATAAAGGAGATCTAAAGATGATTTTGTTTTGGTTGTCTTTTATGAGTGAAACAGTGCCTGGAGTTGGCCATGGATGTTCGATAATGTGCCTCTTGAAGATTTTGAAGAAGAGTAGGGGAAAATTGGAACAGTATTATCAGATGTAGTATTTGGGACCAGTCCAGTCTGCTGCCGCCTCCTCCAGGAAGTCCTTTCTCCCACTCAGACAATGTATCTGTGCTGTGATTCACGACTGCTCCCTGCAGCCGGAGGAAACGCCAGCACTTTCTCTGCCATCTCACTGAGAGCAGGAAGGTGATTGGTTCAGATGGAGCTGTCAGCCCTCAGGAGTGAAAGGATGCTGGGAGTGAGACCTGAAACCAACATGAGGGTCAAGGGTCGGCGTTTTAACATTACCAGCGGATGAAACAGGTTTACTAGAGCTACTAGAGTGTGCTGAGCTTTCCTCCTTCAAATCTACTTCCTATAACCATGCTTTATATAGAATACAACTAACAGAATAATGTTCTGCCTACTGTTATGTGTAAATGTGGCACCATCAGAGTCATAGTTTAGATGCACATGCTTGGTGGGTAAGAATATTCCAGTTGATCCTTTTTATGGCTGAACTGCAGCATTTCTGCAGACTATAGCTGCACAATATGCCAACTGGTCACAAAATGTTAGGATTGTAATCACAGAACTGTTTGGATGCAATATTTGGTAGGACATATTTCAAGGACCATGCTAGGTAAATCTGCAGGTTAATATATATGGCCTGTTCGATAGACACACTGTCCTGGGTGCACACGCTTGATGTATATTTGAATTGGTCCAAATGCAGCAGCTACAGCTACTAGAGCGGGCTCTTAATTGTTCAGAATGGGTCCCAGACGGTTTTGTTATTTCAGGGGAGATAAATGTTTATTTGTCAACTTTCTGAATTGTGCTGCATTTTAGCCATAATCTGTTTTTGAACAGCTGTAGTAAGCAGTCAGTCCATCAGGCTGCATACTGCCGCAACACTCAATGTTATTGAAATGCTTTTCCTTCTCATATTCTGAGGGCAAAAGGAAAGAGGCAACATCCTTGATCCTATCTGCTTACTAGAATAACAGGGATTTCCTCTGGAGTGGCCACTCACCATTACTGCACAGACAGAAAAGCTGAGAGCTGAACGGCTTTAGAATAAATCCATCTAGAGTCATTTAGCAGTTAAAATGTTTGGATTTGCCTCTGAAGCCTCAGCCTCTACTTTTATCCTAAATTTGTACTAAAGTTTCTTTTTTGTTTGTCACTTCTCTGGAAGTTTCCCAAAGAGTGTTTGTCTTACCTTTCTAAAACTACAGGAGGCACACTTTGTATTGAAAACATAGTCTTACTATTTACAGACAGATCCTCAGGTGCCATCTAGACGTGTTTCAGCAGCTGTGTGGGATGGATTCAACAGAAAGGAAACATTTACCATGAAATAAAGTCAATTTTTGCATCCGTCCTAACCAGGGACCTTAGGTTCCCCCGAATCAGCCAGGGAGTTCCCTCCTGGACCTGGTACCCACACGAGCTGATCTCAGACAAGCACAGATGGAGAGAATGAGTTCGAGAAGACTTGTTAGGGTCTAGTGAAAACTACCTTATAATAAAATCAAGTTTCCTATTGAATCAATTCCAGTGCAGGTAGAGCTGGGCCATGTGGCTTGAAAATAAAATCTTCCGATTTTTCTTTACCAAATCCGATTAATCAACCCCCCCCCCCCCCACACCCCGATTTTTGTGTCACAAAAAGAAATGATTTTAAAAACTTGCTTTTATTTCAAGCATTTTATCTGTGAGTTGACCTGAATTAAAAGTAAAAGCGCTGCACGTATTATGATGTGGTCTTCCTTTTCTGTGTTGGCACTAGTGGAAAGTTGACATGATATCAGGCTTTCCATGTGGGACAAGCGTTCTTTCTCAGTGTGTGACCTCAGTGAGTCTTCTGCCGTCTCTGATGTCACGAGGCGTTCCCAGTGCCTCCAACAATAGGCCGCAGGCTGGCTAAGCACTGCGTCCCAGGTATTCCTGAGTTCTGCTAGAGGTTCTGCTCTCCCTTCATGCAATCAGTGTGTTTAAACAAGATAAGTTTAGATTAGCCAGTTTTTCTTTTCATCATGACAGCACATCGGTTCACGCTCAGCAGAAATGAACACTTACCTTCAAATAACTGATTCAATGGAACATTGGTTTGGGTTACTATGGACTGAACATGACTGGCGTGAAGCTTCTGGCGTGAAGCTTCAGGCGTCTCCCTGAATGAAGGAGCCGATAGAAGAGGCTGCTTCCTATGACAGGTGAGCCGGTGCTGCGGAGGCTCAGCCATCAGCAGGTTGGATGCTGCTGTTTTATCAGATCCAACCAGTGACCACCCAGAAATCGAGCTGCTTTCAATTTGCTGCACTGACACTGAAATTCTGATTGTAAGGAATGTGATTAGCTCTGGCCTATCATGGAGCTCTTATTGGCCCAATGGCACAGTGGTTATTCCAGTCCGTTTAGACCACTGGTTCTCAGTCAGGACCCCCCACCCTGCATGTGTTCCACAGCTCCAGGCTTGATTTATAACAGGCCTCTGTGGCTCCTGATGGCAGCTGAGGGGGTCATTGATTCATGTGGATCAGGTGAGCTGAAGCAGAGACCCATCTACAGCATGAAGGACAGTGGGTCAGAGAACTAACTTGCATGTATTGTATTGAATACTTGAAATACTTTGGTTTTAATGCAAGCTTTAAAAATCAGTCACCTTTACAAGAAAAACAAAATAAACTGAGTAAAACCAATGTAAAAATATATTATTTACCAAATCTTTTTTCAAAGGTGTAAGCACCTTCAAAAGTGTTAACTTGAACATGACTTGAGAAATAAAGACAAATATCCCTTTTTACATATTTTTACAGTTACCATAGGCAGTAGCACATATGACAGTTTACTGTAGCTTCTGAACAGAGCTGACGCTGAACCTTCTATGTGTAAATGAAAACAAGACTGATGAGGCGATTGTCTTTGGTCAATCTGACCTGCTGACAGGATGTAACTTACAGGCCCTACTGACTCATTTGGTTGCTACTCTGTCAGAAATCTTGGGGTTATCTTTTGACACTGATCTCATTTGTTAAGCAGGCCAGTAGTTCAGTCCAGCTTTTATCATTTGAGGTTGATGAACAAAATAATGCCTGATCTTCTACAAACTGCCCATGAAAGTTATTACCACTACACTGGACTACTGCAACCCCCTCTATAGTGGGACTTGCCAGACCCTTCTTCAGCTTGTCCAAAATGCTGCTGCTGTGTGTAATAGTAATATATAAATAAACACTGACTGATCGACTGAGTACAAAAACCAGCCACCCTAGACCGTTTCTACCTGATGAATACAATGAACAGCTCACAGTTTCTGCTGTGAAACAAAATAAGCATATTTGCACAATTCCTTTACTTTACATATATAAAAAATGGCTGTAAATACACAAGCATGTGAATTCAACTCCTTTTATCAATATTTTTACATTTTCTAAAGTTTATGTATTTATTCTTAGTATCCTAATGAGTATATGTGCTCATAATATTGACCAATAAAGCGGATTCTGATTCTGATTCTGATTGTGATGTTAGATAGAATAAAATTGTTGTAGCCTTGAAATTAAAGGCGTACTTTTACTTATTCTAACTTTCCTGTTAGATTCTGCTGCTCCTTCAGACAAGAAGACTTTGGGAAACTAGAACCTGCTGCTGTGTTCCAAAGGATTGCACGCTGCCTCATTCCTTACATAACAGTGAGGAAATAAAGCTTAATAAAACATTTCTCCTGTCTCAGGTTTGTTGGTCTAGAAACTGATTCCTCTGCAGTTTGAACATTGTTCAGGGTGTTTTTGCTTCAGCTGGCTCTAATGAACCAAACACTCTAAATTCTGGCTAATGTTTCTCAGAAAAAACTGTTTATCAGATACCAGGATGAATCCTGAATGTTCCTTCTGTCACTTTAGATTTTGAAAGACTGTTTTCAATACACTGTGAGTGTTCATATATATCACTGCAGGTATAATTAATAACTGACTGTGTGCAAGCAGTAAAGCGAGGGTTGTTTCAGCTTTGGGTGTGTGTATTGGTTCACTGTAGCTTCCACAGTATATCCACAACAGAGTCTGTCATGATTTAGGTTTTTGTTTATTTGTTTTGGACTTTTCTGGACTTTCCTAGAATCAGCCCTGTCACCTCTCAGCCACCATCCCATCAGGCCAGCCCACTCCTCAGTGACCAGTCACCCCATCTGCATCCTCTGGTCTCCAGCCCATTACTGCCATTACTGCTCATGGGTTTTGGCTCAAACTCTAACCTGGGCTAAAGAGAAAAGGAACCGGACTGTTGCTCAATGGTCCAAAGTCTGGAGGAAGAGTTGAGAGGCACATAATCCACGTTACCTGAAGTCCAGCATGAAATTTCCACAGTCAGCGATGCTTTGGGGTGCCATCTCATCTGCTGGTTCTGGTCTGCTGGATGTTCTGAAGTCCACAGTCAATGCAGCTGTCTAGCAATAAATTCTAAAGCACTTCATGCTTCCCTCTCCAGACAAGCTGTATGGAGATACTTATTTTACTTCCCAGCAGGACTTGGCATTGGCCAAAGGTACCAAATGCTGGTTAAATGACCACGGTGATCCTGCTCTTGATTGGCCAGGAAACTCCCCTGACATGAGCCCCATAGAAAATCTCTGGGCTGTTGTCAAGAGGAGGATGAGAGACGCTAGACTTGTTGTCATTTCAGCTTTTAACTTTTTGTTCTCTGTCTTTTCTCTCTTCATAGTAGGTACACCTGGTCTAGTGTTCTGTTAGCTGCGACATCATCCAGAGAAGACGGCTCACCCGCTACTACCATCTAATGTAGAACAGATTCCTAGATCAATGTGTGCTTCTGTGCTTTTTGTGTCTCTGCTCTGTCTTCTCTAACCCCCAGTCGGTCGAGGCAGATGAGCGTTCACACTGAGCCTGGTTCTGCTGGAGGTTTTCCTCTCCACTGTCGCTTCATGCTTGCTCAGTATGAGGGATTGCTGCAAAGCCATCAACAATGCAGATGACTGTCCACGGTGGCTCTACGCTCTTTCAGGAGGAGTGAATGCTGCTTATTAAGACTTGATCCAATCTGCTTGGTTTCCTTAGATAGGAAACTTTTTGACCAATGTGTATAATTTGATTGAATTTGACTTTGGAAAGTGCTTTGAGATGACATGTATCATGAATTGACGCTATATAAATAAATTGAATTGAATTGAATAGACTCAACAAGGCAGATGACTTGAAGACAGCTATCAAAGCAATCTGGGCTTCCAGAACACTTCAGCGCCACAGGCTGATGGCCTCTATGCCACGGTGCATTGATGCAGGAATTTGTGCAGGTGGAGGCTCAAGTATGAATACATAGAAATGGACTGAATTTTCAGAGGCCTGACATTTTGCTTAAAACCTCTTTATTTTAATGGTCTAATGTGATATTCTAATGTTCTGAGACACTGACTTTTGGGTTTTCTTTGCCCGTAATTCATAGTCATGAAAATGTCAAGAAATGAAAGCTTGAAATATTTTACTTTTTGTGTAATGAATATCTATAAAATACTTTCACTTTCTGAAATGACTGGCAAAAAAGTGCTTCACTTTTCCGCAATGTTCTGAATCAGTGAGTTTGTAATAGTTGCCCCTTGTGGTGGTTTTTCGTTACTGCAGTTATATACCCAGGCTTTTCAGTGTGCATACATACAGCACAGCAGGCTATACCACAGAGAGTCAGTTGCTTAAATCCTGGAGCGGAACCAACAGTGAGTATAAGCATAGTTGGTTCTTATTGTTGTTTCTTACCCCTCCGTTTTATTTTGTAGCATTGGAGGGAGCTGTTTTCAAGTTTTAAAACCGTGCTAATAATGCTAACGCTAATCGCGAAGCTAACCGCTAGCGTGAGGCTATTTAGGATGCTAAGGCTAATTAAGTTCACTGTTGAGCTTCATATTTGTTGTGTTGGTGAACGTGCTGCATTTTGTTTGATGATTATTTCTTGTAATGTAACTGAGTGTATTTACAGGAATTTAAACTGCTAAAGGTAGTTTATATATCTAAAATGTAATACATTGCATATTTCTTTTGTATTGCAGTTTTACAAAAATTAACTGAGAAGGTTCAGTAAAGCAGCCTCAATCAAATCTACTGGGTCCCTCATTTTGTTCGCTATCTGTCAGCCAGGACAGAATAGTAAAATGTTCACCACTCAGCGGGACACAGCAATTGAACAACTGTGAACAGCAAAACCGTTGCAAGATGAGCAGCAAGAATATAGATGACCAGTCTCCGCTGGAGACGAGGTCAAGAGTTTCATCTTCACACACGTCTCGCAGTTCAACCCGGACATCAGTCAGCGCTGCTGCAACAAGGGCCAGAGCCAAGGCTGAAGCAGCTAAAATTAAAGTGTCCTTTGCTGAAAAGGAAGCAGCCATGATGAAAGAAAAGGCTTCAATAGAGGCAAGTCTTCACGTGTTAAAACAAGAAAAAGAAGCAACTGCAGCATCTAAAGAGGCGGCAATATTTGAAGAAGCAGCAGCAGAACTTGAAAATATCGGAAAAGGTTCCCTCAGTGAGTTAAAAGAGCTGACTGTTGAAGATCCAAAAAAACGCACCAGAGACTACATAGAAACTCAGCAATTTGACCCACAAGCTCCCCAGGATCTTAAGGATGCTGTGCCCCTGCTACCGATTTCACCAGGAGAAACTCAGGAAATCCGAACCCTCAGGACCAAGGCTCTAGGTTCTCACCATGGGTCCCTTAGTAGAGGAAATGAACCCAGGACCTTTAATAGTGATTGCTGTGAACCTCTTCTTGGCCCAAAAGCATTTTCGCCAAAGCAAAAACATTCACCTGTTGCTCCTGGGTGCCAAAAGGAAAATACAGCTATACCTCCAGCCTCTCATCCTACCCAGTGTAGTAAATATTCAACCTTTACACCTCAAACACCTGACTTAGCTCAGTATCTCATGAGAAGAGAGATGGTGAGCTCTGGGCTCCTTGCCTTTGATGATAGCCCAGAAAACTACTGGGCATGGAAAGCATCTTTCCTAGCAGCTACAAGGGAGTTAAACCTGTCTCATCAGGAAGAGCTCAACCTCCTGGTTAAATGGCTCGGGCCAGAGTCTTCAGCTCAAGCCAAGCGGATAAGGTCAGTACATGTTAACAATCCCAGAGCAGGTGTGTTTATGGTGTGGGAGCGCTTGGAGGAAATATATGGAAGTCCAGAAGTGATAGAAAATGCTCTAATGAGAAAATTAGACTGTTTTCCAGACGTTTCTAACAAAGACACACAAAAACTCAGAGAGTTGTCTGACTTGTTAAGAGAGATAGAAGCTGCAAAGAATGAGGGATTCTTGCCTGGACTCATGTATTTAGATACAGCAAGGGGCGTGAATCCAATTGTTGAAAAACTCCCTTTCTCCCTGAGGGAACGCTGGATCACACAAGGATCTATGTATAAACAAAATTATTGTGTCCCTTTCCCGCCATTCAGTTTTTTTGTGGACTTTGTTTGTACACAGGCTAGAACGCGCAATGATCCCAGTTTTGCATTTAATGTGTTCCCTAATTCCAGTCAATGCAGTGCTGATAAAACACCAAAATACTTTGCAAAATCAGCTGTGACAGTTAGGAAAACTGATGTTACTCCTACAAACGGTAAAACACACAAACCTGGGGAGGAGCCAGACAAACAATGTCCAATACACAACAAACCTCACCCACTGTCAAAATGTCGTGGGTTCAGAGGAAAACATCTTGATGAGAGGAAAGCATATCTACAGGAGCATTCGATCTGTTATCGATGTTGTGGTCGTTTGGTGGTCTGGCTCAACATTCATCTGAGGTAAAGCAAAGCGGGGAGACGGAAGATGTTGCACCCCCTATGATCACTTCAAAGTGCACAGAGATATGCGGGGGTCCCCCAAAGCCCAGATCCTGTTCAAAAATCTGCTTAGTCAATGTTTTCCATACCGACCATCCATCTAAGTCCCACCAGGTGTATGCTGTACTTGACGACCAGAGCAATCGGTCTCTAGTAAAGTCAGAGTTCTTCAGTTTACTACAGATCAACAGCAGTTCATCGCCCTACACTCTTAAAACATGCTCTGGCACAATAGAGACTGAAGGGAGGAAGGCGAGTAACATCATAGTGGAGTCACTTGACGGAAAAATCAAAGTGAAACTTCCCACGTTATTGGAGTGCAGCCATCTGCCTGATGACCGATCAGAGATCCCGACTCCTGAGTGCGCCCAATATTTTCCCCACCTCAGACCAATTGCTGATAAGATTCCTCCACTTGACAGCAATGCTCCCATCCTAATACTGTTAGGCAGAGACATTTTGAGCCTGCACAAGGTACGTGAACAGCGTAATGGACCTCACAACTCACCATACGCCCAGCGTCTTGACCTTGGTTGGGTCATAGTTGGGGAATTAAGCCTAGGTGGTGCTCATAAGACAGAGGGAGTCAACGCCTATAAGACACATGTCCTGCAAAACGGACGCCCCTCTTTCCTTAAGCCATGTGCAAACAATATCCATGTAAAAGAGAAGGTTAAAGGTCCGGTCCAGCATAGTCTTCAAACACCATTTCAGACTGTGGGGATCTTTCAGGAGACAGTTAAGGATGGCTTGGGGGAAAGTGTGTTCCGGAGAACATCTGAGGATGACAAGCCGGCCATGTCAGTCGATGACAATGAATTTCTCAGGATAATGGAACAGGAAGTATATATGGACAATGAAAACCACTGGGTGGCACCACTACCCTTTCGTTCACCACGCAATCCACTTCCTAATAACCGAGAACAGGCCTTTCAGAGATTCTCCTCTCTCCAGCGTTCATTCATAAAAAGACCTGAGATGAAACAGCACTTCTTTGATTTCATGGAGACGGTGATTGTCAATCACCAGGCAGAGCAAGCACCCCAACTAAAACCAGGCCAAGAGTGTTGGTATTTACCGACCTTTGGTGTATACCACCCCCAGAAACCTGGGAAAATAAGGGTGGTTTTTGACTCAAGCGCTGAATACAAGGGGATATCACTGAATGATGTGCTTCTCAGCGGCCCCAACCTCAACAACACACTAATTGGTGTTCTCTTGAGATTCAGAAAGGAGCAAATAGCGGTCACAGCAGATGTGGAAAAAATGTTCTATGGGTTCAAGGTCAGAGAAGACCATCGCAACTACCTACGTTTCCTGTGGTATCGAGATAATAATCCAGATGAAGAGGTCATCGACTACTGGATGACTGTGCATGTATTTGGAAATAGTCCGTCACCAGCAGTAGCAACGTATGGTCTAAGGAAAGCTGCAGAACATGGAGAACTGGAACATGGAACAGATGCAAAACAGTTTGTGTTCAGAAATTTCTATGTGGATGATGCGCTCACCTCGTTAGCTACTCACAACATGGCTATTGATCTCCTGCAGCGGACTAGAGCCTTGTTGGCTGAGTCCAACTTAAAACTTCACAAAATAGCTTCCAATGACACAAGGGTCATGGAGGCCTTTTCCATGGAGGAGCGAGCAAGTGACTTTAAAGATCTAGATTTAGGAGCTGACCCTTTGCCCCTCCAGCGGAGTTTGGGTTTAAGCTGGGCACTCCAGTCTGACAGTTTCACATTTAGGGTCTCAAGAGATGTT
This sequence comes from Fundulus heteroclitus, assembly GCF_011125445.2. NCBI lineage: Eukaryota > Metazoa > Chordata > Actinopteri > Cyprinodontiformes > Fundulidae > Fundulus > Fundulus heteroclitus. Next base: position 4,281,564 of record NW_023396781.1, on the reverse strand, counting down.
AAACCATTCACTCGTAGAGGCATGCTGTCCACTGTAAACAGTCTTTACGATCCCCTTGGATTTGCTTCCCCCATCACAGTCCAAGGCAAAGCACTGGTGAGAGACATTTCCTCAGAGCAGTATGAGTGGGATACACCTCTGCCAGCAGAAAAAGAGACACAGTGGAAAGCATGGACTGACTCCTTAATTGCACTTGAACAGGTTTGCATCCAGAGAGCATACATTCCAGTCTCCTTGTCATGTATTGAAAGGACAGAACTATGTGTCTTTGCAGATGCCTCAACTGCGGCCATAGCTGCTGTAGCCTACCTGCGTGCCTTGGACATTGATGGAACATGGCATGTGGGGTTTGCAATGGGAAAATCAAAGCTAGCTCCTTATCCAATGCATACTGTACCACGCCTGGAGTTGTGTGCAGCTGTCCTGGCAGTCGAGCTGGCAGAAACAATCCAGTCTGAGATAGATATAGAGTTACAAGCAGTCAGGTTCTTCACTGATAGTCGCGTCGTGTTGGGCTACATACACAACAGATCACGAAGGTTCTATACCTATGTAGCTAACAGAGTAGCTCGCATTCGAGGCTCTACTGATCCAAAACAGTGGCAGTATGTATCGACTGACAAAAACCCTGCAGACCAGGGAACCAGGCCAATTCACGTATCATCCCTGTCATCATCCAGTTGGTTGCTTGGCCCCCCTTTTCTCAGTCAGTTGAATGCAAGAAAAGATGATGAAGCAGAAACCTTTGACCTTATAAGTCCAGACAAAGACAAAAACATACGGCCTCAAGTAACCTCTCTTGTGACAAGTATAAGGGAGCCGTCTCTTGGATCATCTAGATTTGAACATTTCTCTACTTGGAAGAGTCTAGTAAGAGGCTTGACAACCCTCATTCATGTAGTCAAGACATTCTCAAAAAAGACTGAAACTGATGGTTGTAAAGGATGGCATCAATGCAATCAGCTACTCAACACAGAGCGTTCTCAAGCGAAGATGGTTATCTTCAAGGCTGTGCAGGAGGATATGTATAAAGAGGAGCTAGAACGTTTAACTCAGAACTCTAAAGTGTGCCGCCAAAGTCCCCTGATGAAGCTAGATCCCTTCATTGATGGCAGTCGATTGATTAGAGTTGGAGACCGGATACGTTGGGCAGATTTGGAAGACCAAGAGAAACATCCACTCATCCTACCAGCTGGCCATCATGTGACCATTCTTCTCGTCCGACATTATCACATTAAGGTAGCCCACCAAGGTCGCCACTTCACAGAAGGTGCATTACGCACTGCTGGTGTCTGGATAGTGGGAGGGCGGAGGTGTATCTCCAGCATAATATTCAAATGTGTAATCTGTAAAAAGTTGAGAGGAAAGACAGAAATTCAAAAGATGTGTGATCTGCCGCCTGACCGATTGACAGTGGACCCACCCTTTACATATGTAGGCCTGGATGTTTTTGGCCCATGGAGTGTCACCACTCGGCGCACACGTGGTGGAGCTGCTGAGAGCAAGAGATGGGCACTCATCTTCGTCTGTCTAAGTACAAGAGCTGTGCACCTTGAAATTATCGAAACGATGTCTACTTCAAGTTTCATCAATGCCTTCAGGCACTTTCTATCCATACGTGGACCCGTCAAGCACCTAAGGTCGGACAGGGGCACAAATTTCATTGGTGCATGCAGAGAACTTCAAGTTAACACAGATGACCCAGAGCTCAAGAACTTCTTGAAGGAACAGGACTGCACATGGACCTTTAACGCTCCCCATTCCTCCCACATGGGAGGAGCTTGGGAACGGCTAATAGGAGTGGCCAGACGCATCTTGGATGGACTCCTAGTGAAGCATGGCGCTTCTAGACTGTCTCATGAAGTCTTATCAACCTTGATGGCTGAGGTCATGGCCATCATAAATGCTCGACCACTGGTTCCGATCTCATATGATGCTGAGGTTCCTGAAATGTTCTCGCCTGCAACTCTGCTCACCCAGAAAGCAAGTGTCACTCCTGCACCCCTAGGAAACTTTGAACTGGACCATCTATGCAAGGTACAGTGGCGCCAGGTTCAGAACTTGGCAGACTCTTTCTGGAAAAGGTGGAGATTAGAGTACCTCCCAACACTTCAACCTCGAAGAAAGTGGACCTCGAAGAAGCCTGGCCTCCAAGAAGGTGACATTGTTTTGATAAAGGACATTCAAGCTAAACGTAACGAGTGGCCTCTTGGACGGATAGTTAAAGCTATTGCAAGTTCAGATGGCAAAGTTCGTAAGGTCGAAGTAAAGACTCTTAGCCAAGGGGTAATTAAAAAGTATCTTCGACCCATTAGTGATGTTGTTCTAGTTATGTCACATAAATAAGAGCAATGGTGGTATAACATATTTATACCAAGCGGGGAGTGTTCTGAATCAGTGAGTTTGTAATAGTTGCCCCTTGTGGTGGTTTTTCGTTACTGCAGTTATATACCCAGGCTTTTCAGTGTGCATACATACAGCACAGCAGGCTATACCACAGAGAGTCAGTTGCTTAAATCCTGGAGCGGAACCAACAGTGAGTATAAGCATAGTTGGTTCTTATTGTTGTTTCTTACCCCTCCGTTTTATTTTGTAGCATTGGAGGGAGCTGTTTTCAAGTTTTAAAACCGTGCTAATAATGCTAACGCTAATCGCGAAGCTAACCGCTAGCGTGAGGCTATTTAGGATGCTAAGGCTAATTAAGTTCACTGTTGAGCTTCATATTTGTTGTGTTGGTGAACGTGCTGCATTTTGTTTGATGATTATTTCTTGTAATGTAACTGAGTGTATTTACAGGAATTTAAACTGCTAAAGGTAGTTTATATATCTAAAATGTAATACATTGCATATTTCTTTTGTATTGCAGTTTTACAAAAATTAACTGAGAAGGTTCAGTAAAGCAGCCTCAATCAAATCTACTGGGTCTCTCATTTTGTTCGCTATCTGTCAGCCAGGACAGAATACGCAATATTCAAATTTTTTGAGATGTACCTGTACTTCTTGGTTCAAGGAGCCTAATAATCTTTATCTTGTCTGACTATGAAACCTTTCTGCACAACTTATTTGGTTTATTCTTGTGGACAGCTCCAAATTTCAGTCTAGCTTGAAGGTATGATGTGGAAGCAGGAACTTCTTTCTTGGTCTTGGGCTGCTCCTCTTGTAGTGCTTCTAACATGATTGCAGAGAGAGCACCGTTAATCACACAGATGTTGCCCTAAAGATCATGCTTTGTCTAAGATGATCCATTTTATATGTTTTAACATAACTCAAAGGTGAGACGCTTGCAGCCTATGTATAAGATTCTTCTGTGTGTAGGAGCTCTTGAGGCACCATCTCCACCCTCAGTCCACTCAGGAAACCTTTGCAGGCGTTTGAGTTGATTTGCTGATTAGGATGTGACTCCATGAGTTCGAATAATTATCATTTTCACAACATTGTAAGTTTATGAGACACTGAATTTCCGGTTGTCGTCATCTGTAGCCATGATCATCAATATTACATGAAAGAAAGGTGTTGCCTATTTCACTCTATGGGTAATGAGTCTATATAATATATGAGCTTCGCTTTCTGAGATGACTTGCAATAAACAGCACTGATAGGCAATATTAAAAGTTTCTGAGATGTGTGAGGAGACGGGGGGAGGTTCCACCTACGAACACATAACTTTCAAACATAGTGGTGGTAATGTCATGCTGTTGTGTCTGTTTTGCTCCTCTTCAGTGGATGGAGAGGACTTCAACATTCCTCAACTTTACCTTAATTCAGTACCTGGAAGGTTGAACCATAAAATGATGCTCCAACAGCCAACTCCTTTAATAACTAATAAATGAATAAATAAATTTGCCTTCAATACTGCAGACAAATCCCTGACTGGCTTGCTCGGAGGAGACAACTTCTCTGGATATATTCCTTTTCATTGTTCTTAATAAAGCAGCTCATGCTCTGTCAGACTGGATGAAGAACATCTGTGAACATCAGTTTTCAAAGCTTCTCACAGATTAATTGTCGGATTTTAGTTGTGGACTTTGACTAGGTCATTCTAACAAATGAACAGGCTTTGATCTATCCCATAATTTGTCCGGCAGCATGTTTAGAGCGGTTGTCTTGCTGGAAGGTCAACTTCCACCTTTGTCCCAGGTCTTCTGCAGCCTCTAACAGGTTTTCTTCCAGGATTTAGCTCCATCCATTTCAAGCCAGCTTTATTCAGTTACTACTCAATAAAAGTCTCCCCACAGCATGATGCTGCCACCACCACGGTTTAAGTTGGATATAATGTCTTCAGACTTTGTTTTGCCATTCGTTTTCTGGTGTGTAATTGCCGTAAAACTTTTATTTGTGTATTTTAATTACATTTTAATTAAAATACACAAATATCCCTTTTCTTATTTTATTATCTGTTTTCTATTAACTGTAGCACTTTCAGATTTCTTGCAAATGTTATTATTATTATTATTATTATTATTATTCAGGGTGCTGTCCGGTGCACGTTTTCTGACACACAGAGTTTTAGTCTACATATACCAGACAAACAGTTAAACTCCACCAACCAGTTGTGAAAATTTAAATGACCGAAGGACGGAGTAATAGGAGGTTGTGTTGAAAGTAAGACGTCAGTGGGATAAAAAAATGTGGACGTGTCTTATTTTCATGACTTTGTTTAGTTTATTTTTCTGTTCCAGGAAAAGGTGAATGATGTTTAGAAAGGTTCCAAGAAGGCTGATATCCAATAAAGAGTCAATATTTGGAAGAAATGTGATATTTAGATAACATCAAGCCAAGAGTTATAATGTAATGCAGCATGAAAGGAGCAGTGTGTGTATGTGTATGTGTGTGTGTGTATGTGTGTGTGTGTGCGTGTGTAGCTGTCAGCATAATAAAATGCCATTGTGACGGAGTCTTTATCCCACTATCTGATCCATACTTTAGCATTGCTCCATGGCTGGTAATTAAAGGCAGCACTGCTCAGTCCCCTCCCATTCTTGGTGCTGTTCAAATATTTTAGGTCAGTTGTTGCAAGACACACTCACTGGGTGGGGACAGTAAGAAAAGTACACGGCTTGATCTGCAGATAACGGCATGCCTTTGCAGGGGATTAATCCCAACTGAACTTGGTTTTTACATAGTTAGGCACCAAAGTTACAGCTGGCAAAACAGAGCCGCACAAAAGTATTCAAACCCTTTCTACTTGTTGTTCCGACCACATGGCGTTTTAATCCATTATGTGACAGACCAATACAAAGTGCATAACTAACGGGAAAGGAACATGATAAATGTGTCACCATCTCCTGGTGTTTGCTTTTGGTTTTATTTTGGGTTTTCAGTATTTCCTTGTTGTTTTATCCATGTTCATTCAGAACTTGCCATATTAGTTCACACTTTTCTGTTTAGTTTCTTGTGCTCTGTTCTATTAATACATTTTTCTCAGATCAGGTTTTGGTGAGAAGTCCCCGTGTGTCTTGGTTCAGCTTCCTTCGTGTTAATTAGTCTCCCTGTCTCAGCAACACCTGAGTCTGGGGTGGAGGTTCACCTTCCAGCAGGGCAACCACCCTAAACGTCCAGCCACAGATACAAGGCAACAGTTTAGATCAAAGCAGATTCATGTTAATATGACCCAGTCAAAGTCCAGACCTAAAGCTAACCAAGAATCTGTGGTAAGACTTGATAACCGATGTTCTCAGACGCTCTCCATCCAATCTGGCTGAGTCTGAGTAGCTTAACAGAGAAGAATAAGCAGAGATTTGTTGATGTTCAAAGCTATATTGATTATAGTAAAATCCTTTTCAGAGTTTTGTTAGTTAGAACAGAAGTTGAAACCTATTTATAATATAAATATCTTCTATGTTGTGTTGGAATGCTGACCAGTAAACGTCCCTGATGTCAGAGATGTCATTGTGACAAAGCCAATGTGTTATCAAGTGTCTGTATGTAAATGAGAGGAAGGTAGCTGCAACAGTGAGTTTTAAAAGTGAAGGAACTCAAGAACCTGGGGCCAAGCATCCAAAGCAGCAGGCAGGGACGGCTGAAGGAGACGGAGCAGATGGCATAGACATGTGCAGAGGAGCCATGACAGACATTCTGGACCAAGCATCCTGAATGTGGAGGGAGAGCAACAGAGAAGTTTGTGGGATGTGGTGAAGGAGGACATGCGGAGGGTTGGTGTGACAGAAGAGGGTGCTATGGAGGCTGAGATGGAGGTAGATGATCTGCTCTGGTGACCCTGACAGAGAGCAGGTAGAGAAGAAGAGGAGGATGACGTAGAATTTCATACATTTCTTATTCACAAGTAAGAAAAGTATAAAATTCTTCCTTAAAGGAAAGCAATACAGTTGTTTGGTGTGAATGATGTGTTTCCTGTATGGCTCTGTTTAATGTGGCCATGTTCTCATGACAACCCCGGGGTGTTCAGTGTGCTGCTGGAGGTGTCTGAAAGTCTTCACAAACCCAGAACCTGAACTCAAATGGAAAAGGTTGCTTTTGAATTGAACTGTTCCTCTTTGGGCTCAACAGAAATCTCAGCGCTGCTCAGAGTGTTTCCCTCCTCCTGCTGCTGAAGTCCAGCCCCTCTCTGCTGCTCCGCTGAAGGAACTGCCTACAGTCACAGATCTGTGAGCCGCTCCTGCCACAACTCCTGCATTCCTGCAGGACCAGGTGTCATGACTGCCTCCGCGCTGACGGAGACGCCTTTCTTCTACAGCTCAACTTCAGAATAGAGTCAGCCCAATGAGGAATACCTGAGGGAGTTGGATCTTTCTTTACTCTAAAGTTTTTTTTTAACCAAAGCAAGTCCTTCAGCAACATGAGTATGAAGAGGAAGAAGGCTGGGTTGGTCATCAGCTGGCAGAGATCCTTCTCCATTCTGGCTCCCTGGAGAAAAGGTAAAATAACCTTCTTTTATTTCCTTCTTCCAACACACCAGCACTTCCAGCTGTGCAGCCTTGCTCTCTAACAGACACATGTCACACAGCCGTCTCTTCATTAAGGGTGCGTTGCCTCGCTTCTTTCACTCTTCTCAGGTCTGTATCCTTGAACTACCTGCAGACACTTGAAAGTCGTTCCTATATTTGAGACCTGTGAGGTCTCCGTAAACACGACTGGCTCCCTGCGGTGGCCGACGCGCTCATGTGTCAAAAGGTGACTAACTGCGCTGAGCTGAGGTGTTTACGTGGTCGTGGGGATGGGAAACAAACGGGTTGTCAGTTGACTGAGATCAGCAGCTTGCTTGTTGTAAGACCCAGCCTTTCATTCCTGGAGGCTCCACAGAAACCTTTAAAAGCCGATTTTTCATTTTCTCTGGCAGTCATAAAACTTTTCTGGCCTCCTCTTTTCATTTAAACCTCTTTATTGAAAACTGAGAACCGTAAACAAGGCTTCTGCGGTGGCTGCAACAATATAACGAAAAGAAAAACAGATGTGGATTCCTCCTCCTCCACGGGACAGGATGGAGGCTCTGGAGGACGACGGCATGCAGCATCCCAGAGATACGCCCAAATCAGTCATAGCTCTAATAACCTACCGCCAGATGTTCTCGTTCAGTCAGTCCGTGAGATTTAAGAGGAGGAAGGTAGCAGCGTGTGAACACCCGATGACTGTAGGAGTGAGGGTAGTTTGCCGTATACACTGTTTGAAGTGTATCATTTAACAGAGAGAAAGATTATTCACAACACAAAAACATTCAGAGCAGCTGCCGATCATCTTAGAAATGGATGTCCCGGTAATTTAACCTCAAAGTCAGGATTCTACAGCCTTCAATTAGCATGGTCAATGATAAAGTTCATCACAGGGCAGTCAGGAAAAGAAGAAGAAATGACCTCAGTGTTGCCAAGTAATGCACAGCTAGACCTTTCCAACAACGTACTTTTGAACAGATGAGACCAACATAGAGATGACTGGCTGTAATGGACAGCCCCATGTTTAACAAAAACAAATCAGTGCAAACACCTCATATGGTGGGACTTTAAGAAAGCTGAGCTGATACCAATGATCACAAACCTCCATGAACCGAAGCCATGAGGTAAAGGAGGCCCAAAATTCCTCCACAAGGACGTACTGTGAGAGAAGAGTCTCATCATGTCGCTGCTCACAGGATTCCCTTTATAAGCTGCTTTGGTCATTCATGAATAACCAACGGAGCCAGCCATGTGCTGATCAGATGTAAGCTTTAAGAAAATGAAGCCATCTCCAGAGCACAGCAGGAGGCCTCAGGAGGGAGAAACACACAGCACATAAACAGAGCTGTTAGACATCTCTCAGTCGAAGTTATGAGATGTATCAAAAATACATCTGTGTTCATTTTTCTACATACCAACCCACAGCAGTGGTGTCTGGTCGCTGATCCTCTAACCACCACGGCTTATGCCCAGTGATATGTCCTAATGCCAAGAATATATATATATATATATATATATATATATATATATATATATATATATATATAATATATATACATATCCTTGCACTGCTCATATCGTCCGACACAGAACTTTTCTGTGCATTGAACCAGGTTGCCAGTTCGATCCCCAACGCCGACCGTTTCAGCCGTTGTGTCCTTGGGCAAGACGCTACCAGCGATGCTGTGGTGCCGTTGTATGGCAGACTTGCCTCTGTCAATCTGCCCCAGGGCAGCTGTGGCTACTAACATAGCTCACCACCGTCAAGGTGTGAATGTGTGACTGACTGATTTAAGTGCTTTGGGGTCGTCGGACTAGTTAAAGCGCTGTACAAGCACAAGCCATTTACCATTTTATCATATAAAATGTCCTTTTTGGTTTGTTGCTGCATTCCTGCCCAATGACTACTACTTCTGTTTATAATGCTTCTCTTTACGAGTTTGTACTCGCAGCCTTGCAACAAAATTTCACTCTAATGTTAATTGGGAATGTGAGGTTGAGTGACAATAAAGACTGTCAAAGTGTGAAACTGCAGCTTTGATGAGGTGCTTCATCAGAAAAGCTTCAGTTTCCCCCCTTTAACCCTAAAGTGAATTTATGTGCATGTTTTAAAGCAGGGTTTCCTTCATGAAACTGAAGCATCAAGCGTTTTCTAATGGTAGGATCAGCTTTGGCCTTCTCACTGCTTTGGGATGTCTGTGGCAGTTACTTCATTCATCAACATTATGAGACTGTTACAATTATCCAAGACAATTTAGAAAACGAAAGGACTCTGCCCTACAGGATGGAGGATTTTTAGCTTCTCCTGTCTCAATTCCAGCATCAAAGTAGGAAAACATCTACTCTTGCTGTTTTCCTTCCGCCTGTGCATGGAGATTATATGTCATTGGAATATAGGTCAGACAATTATATGGAAAAAATGTACACTTCAGGAACTTTATGACCACAGCCACTCCAAAGATCTGCGCTACCTTGGGTCGCTCCTCATTTCGGTTTGCTGGCCCAAACGACTGGAACCTTCATTCCTTCATCCCAGTGTCTACTTTCAATGCTTCAGTACAAATGATAGCTTCTGATCAGTGCCGCTGCTTCTGATGTGCAAATAATGTCTAGAAATGGCATTTCCTCTTCTCTCTGTAGATTAAGAAGCACCTTGTAATTCTTTTTTTTGTTCTACTTGTTTTGACTGCTGCCTGTCGGCCGGGTCAGCGTTGTAAATGAAAACTGATTCTTAACTGTCTCAGCTGCTCAAATAAAGGTTCAATAAAACAAAACAAAGAAGTCCAAAGTTGTGTGAATTGGTGCAGCGGCATGACGAGCTTCCTCAGCCTCACCTTCTCTGATGGTGGCGTCAGGTTGCTCCACATTCCTCAGCTGAGCCCCACTCAGATATCACTGTCAGCTTATTTACAGTAGGAGCCCCCCCACACCTGCTGTGGAGCAGATCCCACAGATGTTTGGTGGTGGGAGGCATGATAAATCTGCTCATTGTTGCTGCCGTGAGGGGAGCCTCTTTGCTCGGCTTGACAGCAGACACATTGTTTGCCATGTTACTGAGAACAGGAAGAAAGGGCCGCTGTGAAGATGGCTGCGCTCAGTGCAGCTGGGAGGACGACTCCTGCCTCTCCGTCATTGTTTTTGTCTCTGGACACGCTCAGGAAGGAGCGGGAGATTGTCTGAGGAGCTTTTTTCCAGCCTGGAGCCTGAAGCGATCGGCTGTAATCTGAGGTTTCTTCTCTATGACAGATTTTGTTTTTTTCCGGAACCCCTAAAACTGTTCTCCAAACGTTTAGTTTCTAGTTGTGAACTTTTGCAGCGTTGTCTTGGCCTCTAATTGGAGGGATGAGCAGCTCCAACCTAACTTGTTAGTGGGAATTATCCCAGAGGAGCTCTGACTGAAGCTACAATGCTCCTGCACATTCCTGCGTTATCATAATGGTGTCTGGCAGGACAGAGCAGTACTGGGGTCGGGCTTTTACTTTGATAAGTGGAGGGCATCTGGCTATCATCCTCGGTGCTGATGACACAACCCTCATGATCCCAGCTACGCTGCATGTTGGGGTGTAGCTGTAAGTGTCGGCGTTGAGCCTGATTTAATGAGAGCATTAGCGCATGCTGCAGCGATTTATCAGCACCTGACTCACAGGCTCAGTTTTAACACTGCTGCCTTGCTGCAAGAGGTCCTGTTCCTCCCACAGTCCAAAAACATTTCTGTTAGGTTCTTTGTTTCTCTTTAAATTGCCCTTGGGAATGAGAGAGTGAGTGCTTCGTTCGCTCACCTGGGCGTCCCTGTGATGGACTGGTGACCTGTCCAGGGTGTACTCCGCCTCCCGCCCAGTGATCTCTAGAAATAGGCACCAGCCCCCCATGACCCTGCAGGGACAATGGTTACAGATAGAGGACGGGTGGATGAATGCAGTTCTTGTGTACAGAGTAGCAGCTCAGCTGAATGGATCCATTTTAGCATATTATCTACAACGTCTTAATTTCTGATGCTTTGCAGTCACAGATTAATGACCAAAACTGAGAGGATTTTTAAAATCTTTTATTGTTGTTACTTTTATCATATTCAACATAAAAATAAAGCCACAAAAAAAACCTAATGGTTAGATGTATGTCTGTCAAACGGTGCTATTGCTGCACCACAACCCCATTAATCCCATGTTTTACCTTTGCACAACATCATAAGGGTTTTATGTCATTTCGAGAAGCAAAACCTAACTGATTTCTACATGCATAGACAATACAGTTGTCATGTTCATGTTGATATCTGTATCAACATGAACATGACAGGAGCAAGAACTAAGACATCCGTAGAGGAACTTTTGTTCCAGTGAGCACATATGACTAAAATGAAAGGAAGGTTCCAAGCACGAAAATGTTACTAAAACTGAAAACATTTGCAGTCATGACGTGGAAACTATGGTAGAACGGCATAAAGGCTTAATGTTCTGTGCAATAAGCTTTAGCAGGTGTTGTTAGCTTATCTTTCCTTACCTCTATGTATCAAAATTCTTAGAACTGAATTAATGTTTTAAACACCAGCAGTTACCTTATGATGGTCTTAAATAAATGACTGGTACACCATGGATATGGGATATTTGTCATCAAACGGTGCGGATCTGATCGCACCAAAGGCTTTTTTCATTTGATGCTTGTCTGCTGAGAATCTGCCTTTATTTTCAGGCAAATTATTTTAGTTTCAGACAGGAAAGAATCAAAGTTCAAAAGCAGCTAGAAATGAAAATGACGCAAAGACAACATTTTGTTTTAAACGCCCCAGAGGAATGCCCGTCTGAGGAATCCTGGAACTCAGCAGTGGGACAGCTGTAAAAGCTAAACTACAGACCAGTGTAATGGCCTCTGACTGAGCTGGGTGGAGGGTTTCACACAGGTTGGAGGTGAACGACAGGTTTAGCTTTGGAAATGCTTCCTCTGAGGAACAGTTCCCCTGCTGAGCTCAGGTTCTGGCTCAGGTTGGCCCGGTTTAGGGAGCTGCTAGCCGTCCACAGCCATGCCTCCAGAGCAACAACAGCTTCATTTCTGACCAGGATCATCATCACTGCAGGAGGAAACATCTGAAGGACAGAAGGTCTGAAGTGATCAGTGGCAGTGGGGTTATTCATTTAACAAAGAACTGAGAGGTATTTTAGTCTAAATATCAAAATGCTTGTTTTAGTCAGGAGTCAGTCCTTCCAAAACAACAGATCTGCAGTTGTTCCTGACCGCCGACCACCCATAGAGATGTACCACAACCACCTGGGCTGTAAAAGCAGCTGGCCTGTCACACCCAGGTTATGACCTGATTCCCAGTTTGACCCGAGGGCTTACAGACACCTACATGTTCAGCTTCACAAGATCACCAGTCTGTCTCTCTTTCTGTGTATATATATTATATATATATATATACATATATATATATATATATATATATATATATATATATATATGTATGTATGTATGTATATATATATATATATATATATATATATATATATATATATATAATATATATATATATATCTATATATATATATACACATATATTATATATATATATATATATATATTATATATATATATATATATACACACACATATATATATATATATATATATATATATATATATATATATATATATATGCTCTGTGATAGACTGTCGACCTGTCCAGATAGGCACCAGCACCTCTACATTGCAGACTGTGTCTGATTCTTATTACTGCATTTTTGTGTTATTAGTGCATCCCCACATTGTGTCATTGACTTTGCAGCAATCCCTCATACCGAGCATGCATGTCGCAACAGTGGAGGGGAAACAAACCTCCAGCAGGACCAAGCTCAGTGTAAACAGCCACCTGCTAATACCCACTGGGGGTTTAACAAGACAGAGCAGAGACACAAAGAGAACACAGAAGCACTGATTCAGGAGTACTTTCTGTGTGAGGCAAAAGTAAAGGGGTAATGGCAGCAGTAGCTTCATTAGTCTGTCTCATCTTGAAGAGAAACATGGCTGAGCAGGTCAACTCTGAGCGTTTTCAGGTCTAGAAGAAGAAAGAGAGAACATGCAGTTGCAGTAAAAGCTCAGCTAGTAGCTTTGTCTAGGAAAGAGGGTTTATTTCATCTCATTTAGCAAAGCCTTTAATGAATCGTCTGTGTTAGACTGTTGCAGCATGAGATCCTGACGTAGACAAAAGGCTATCATTTTAGCTCTAACCAAGACTGTAATAACATTTTGCGTTAAAAATCCTGTCAAAACCTGAAAACAGCAGGTGATAACAGTAGTGGTAATAAAGGATGAGCATAGTGTCCTGGTCTGCGGAGATCTTGGTGGGTTTTGTCCTAATCCCCTTCTTACATAAGTCCACCGGTATGAGCCTGTAACTGTCTTTCTTGAAGGTTTAACATTGATGGCTTTGACTTCAACTCTCTGTTGTTTCCTCTGTCAGAAAACAGCGGGAGTTTATTTTTCTAATAAGTTACAGGAATGCTGATAAACACAACATAACCATTAGAAGTATGTGTGATTTAGTGGAAAACATAAAAACTAGTTGAGTTGTTGAACAAGGGGAATGTACCCATGTGTTTGCAGAACATGTACGGTAATATATTTAAGAGCGGGAGTTAGTGGAGTCACCCTTTAATGTCCCGTCCAACATTCAAGTATTTCATCCAAGCGGACCTCTCCCTTTGTGCAAATGCTTTTTCCACTTGAGTTATTTATCTTAGTGTTTGGTTAACTGGTCCAACTCTTTCACATCCCAACTCCCCTCCGGCCCCTTTTAGCCTCTGCACGAAGGCTGTGTTTTACCTCCAGCCCTGAAGGCATTGTGGACCTTTTCTCTCGTGAAGTTTGAACCCGAGGCACGAGAAGAAGACAACAGGTCAATCCGCCCACTCCTTAAATCCTAAAATGTCAGACTTAGAAAAGACCCGTTTCAGTCTGGAATGTGAAGCGAATCTGAGGGGAAATGACAGATGGATGTTCTCAGACAGAAACCAGGCTTTAGACGAGTCGGGGACAGCCTGGGGGGAGGCGGATGGTCTCTAATGATATGTTGTTGAGTTCAGTCGAACACACAGACTGGAAATAGGCTGAGTCAGCATGCGCTGACAATTACAGGACAGAGTATGTGTTTGTGATGTTTGCAAAGGATGAGCGCAGCCCCGTCAGGGGAACACCTGTGCAGCAGGCGCGGACCGCATGAACAGGATTGAAGGGACACATGAGGATTGTGTCACAATAGCAAGACGTCAGATTACACAGTTGAGTTGGTGGGATGACTTCAGCCTGTAATTAAAGGCAAACTGCTCTCCTTCTCATCGTCTGCTGCTGCTTTACAAGAGCAGACACGTCCTGAAATCCCGTGTCAGGTGCTCAGGAAAAATCTCTAAGTGTTAAAAATGTCTTTGTTTGGCTTTACGAGTAATTGATTGAATTTGTTCTACTCAGCAGTTTGAAATAACTATTTTGAGAGCTTTAGCTCTAAATCTGTCAGATTGATTATCTGGTTTATTAGACGGTCTTTTTTCCCAAAGTTCTCTGACCTGTTGGCCTTTCTTTTATGAACACAGGAAAGAGCAAAACTGTTCCTTTAGCTACACTCCGCTGCACCAGAAATGGGTTATATGCAGCAAAACTGACTAACTGCAGGCTCGTAATGAGGTTTTACATTAGTGCAATGTAACACACTAGATCAATGAAGGAGGCTCTAGCTAACCGCCAATCCTTTAGGGATGAAGACCAAAGCGGTTTTCTACTGTCTTAAAAGAGGTCCTAGCTCAAAAGATCCAGTTCAATGAAGACACTGAGAGATTTTAATTAATGTAACCTTTTAACAGAACATCACTCCAAAATTTTTTTAACTATTCTTTCAGATCGGCAAGTCAAAGGAATTCCGTTTAAATCAGACCAAAAAAAAAAAAAAAAAAACATGATGGCAGGAGACGGTTCCTTATTTGTCATAGTCATAGTTTTTCATAGGTTTGTTTCCTTCTTCTATAATTTGACTTCCTGGGAAGCTGTGCGTCAGGAGGAAGAGCCATTGTTCAGCAGTTGGTGGTTCACTTCCAGCTTCCCAAACCACACTTCAAAGCATCAATAGGCTATAAAATCCCAATGACAGACATTTGACAAATATGTGGTTGTAATGTGACCAGAAAAAAAAAAATCAAGGTGTGAATACTTGATCAAAGTACTGAAATAAATATTTTCCCAGAGCAAACATGCTTTAGGGCAGCAAATGTTACTTTAGAAAGTGAGAACATTACATCTCTGTAAGACTGGAGTGTTGTTTCTCTACCTATCTTTGTGTTGTCTGTTAATCACTGTACATCATGGCTTGTACAACAGATGGAAAACACTCATTTGTGCCACTGTACAGGCGAACACATGATGAATACTTCTCACAATATGATCAGTGAGGTCACTGGAAACAATAACAACCCAGCTGCTAAAGTCCCATCCTAAAATACATACAATCATTCAGCTGTGTTTTCCTATGGTTGGTCAGAAACAGGAAACAGGAGTTTAATAGGCAGCACAGAATGAGCAGCACGAAGCAGACTCAGCAAACAGGCCAACAGAGACTCATTTTATACTGTCCTATTTATAATGTTTGTGGGGATGCAGAGAAGACATAACTTTGAAATGACCATCAAGTATAAGAGACTAAGCCATCTGTGATAAAGGAAACAGTGTGATAGTGGTCATTAAGCCCGGCTCTGACATTCTGTCCTGTCAACACCACGGAGCCATTTGCTAAATTGTCCTGTTTGTTTATCCACTATATGAAAACAGGGAAAGTTCTCTCGTAATTTTTCTCTGTTTTTATTATTTGTATAAATCCTGTTTTTATGAGCCGAATGAATGAAAACCCAATCATAGGGAGAGAGCTGGCTCAGGGCCAAGCACAAGCTGATACCACACCACTAACAGTGTTTGGACAGGCCTTTTCCGGTGCAACCAAGGCTTGTCAAAATAAGTTCTTTTTTCAAGCGAGCCAAATTTTGTTTCTGATCATCCTGATGAAAACACCTAGGAAATAATAGTGAAATAGATTTTTAGCAAGCATGCTACAGAGTCACATCTCTGCCTTATGGAATTGCCAGAGAAGGAAGGGATATACATCAGATTGACCACACTATCTCATTTCACTTTACGTTTGGCTTGGTAAATGGAATTTAATAAACTGATCATAAAATCATGGTGAAGTATATTTATGCAATAAATATTAGAAGAGATGAAAAACATTACCTCCAAATTGATAAAAGGCAATCTGTTCGCTGTTGATGATGCTGTGCCACCTCTATTTAATAGACCCCCCCACCCACCCCCAACCAAATAGCTGATAATTACTGAATAGATTACTGTAATTAATTCAATTTAATTAAAGCTGACCGTCAGCCAGGTATTTTCTAGAATAATTACTGCTGAATATCTTTTCATCAAGCGCTTCATGATTGTTGCTGAAAGTCCCAGTAACAAGCAATTGTGGAGTCCTAAAGCCAGTCCGAACAGTCCCTGGTACTTCTGGTTCACAAACAGACAAAAACTGCTTAAATTTCACAACTTGTAAATGTCCACTGTCAGTGTTGGGTCAAGGTAAGTGGAACTGTTCGGTTGCTGTTCAGCCAGCAGTACTTTTTTTTTCATGTATGTGAAAGTGGAGGCATCATGTTCATGGTACATGGTATTTTCCTTTATACCTTAATTTTAACTGAATGACTGGTTTGGTAATACATTTACTGTAAAAAACAACATCAGCACAAATTTTTTGATGTTCAGTGTTTTCCATAGTTGTTATGGTTCTTGTATCCCGCCTCTCGCCCAATGGCCGCTAGAAATAGGCACCATCCACCCTGTAACCCTGCACAGATAAGCGGGTGGAGACAATGGATAGATGGATGTTTATTAATACACTTTACAAGACATTAATCATTGCTATTTAATTAAGTATTACGTACAATACTTAATCAAATACTTAATCAGTCTGTATTTCATATTGGGGACCAGGGTTTAAATCCTGGTGGTGTCAGAAAGGGTATCTGTTATAAAAACTCTGCCGAGTCTGTGTTACAAGTTGCAATGACTCACTGTGGCGACGTCTGAAAATGGGAACTGCCGAAAATACTTGCACTGAGTCAGATGACTTATTTAAGACTGAATTTAATGTTTGGAACTTAGACTCAACTCGGAAGTTGAATGTCACCGCTTCAGACATCACTTGAAGGGGAAGACTTGAGGCTTATTTGGGACTTTCAAAGCAGTGACTTGGTCCGACCTGTGGTAGATTCATTTATTTAGTGTTTAATGCATAACATGCAGAGAAATACAAGGTTGTCAGTTTGTAGAAGCAGCTATTCTGCTTGTTGGGAACACTTTGCTAATCCAAGTGGCTTTTCAAACTGGAACGAAACCCTGCCTCAAGTACAGGTGTCCCACCAGGAAGAATAACTTACTGGACCACCGCCACAGTACCTAAATGATACCTCTCTCCAGTCCAACCTTAGGACTCTCTGACCATACAGTTTCTGCAGCATACAGGCAGAAACTGAAACCTGCTAAACCTGTTGTTAAGAATGTAAAAAGATGGACCAACGAGTCAAAGCTGGAGTTACAGGCCTGCTATGACTATACTGACTGGAGTGTTTTTGAGGATGCAGCCACTGACCTGGACAATTTATGCAATTTATGACGGCAAAAGACTTTAATGAACATTATTTTGGGATTACTTCAAATTCAACGTACACAAAAACATTAAAAGAGAGAACGTGTGACAAAAACATAGAGAAAAAAGAGAATACCAGATAATATCCTTGGAGTCTGCTTCTAAGAACAACAAATCCAACAAAAAGTATCACAAGCACAAACAGCCATCACCTGCGATTACATCACTGCAATATATGCAGGATTATTTAATACGAAATTTATTTAGTGAGAGCCAAAGCTTACTTTAGGGGTTGTCTATATAGAAGCGTGTTGTAAGAACCTGTGAGTGTTTGTGAGAGTGAGCTTGTATATGTAGCGTCAAGCCTGCGGGCTCCATCGGCAGCCAGCTATGCCAGAGCAGAGCTAGCCTTGGGCACAGAGACTTAGGGCCCAAGGTAACACTAATAAGCTGCCTCTGCAAATCAGACAGGCTGACTCACTTGCTGTTTTTAAATCTTCTCTTAAAACACGTTATTTCCCCTTGGCTTTTAACTCAGTTTGAGAAGTTGTTTTTTATTTTTATGATATGTTTTTTGTTTGATTATTTTAGCTATTTTATTAGTTTTATTATTCTGATGTTTTAATAATTGGCCATAGTTTTATTGTATTTTTTGCATGCTAGAACTGGCAAGGGTATTTTTGTGTTTTATTCGTTTTTATCAGTGTACAGCACTTTTGTCAACAGTGCTGTTTTTAAAAAACTTTATAAATAAAGTTGTATTGTATTGTATATCAAATCCACCTACCTCATGTACCTAACACTGTATACATTTATCATTATTCCAGTATGCCCATTCTCTGCGCTCATCACACAGTGGACACGTGTGTTTGTATGTGGATTTGCACCTGTACATCACGTCCACCTCCAATGTACATCCTTTGCAACATTGCATTATTGTCTCACTTTGTCCGCCTGCTATTAGTGAGGTTATGTGTTTTCTACATTGCAGACTGTGTCAGATTTTTATTACTGCACTTTTGTGTTATTGTATTAGTGCATAAGTAAGCACGTCATTGTGCATTTCAGAGTCAAATTCCTTGTATGCGTACGCACACATGACGAATAAAGCTGGTTCTGATTCTGATGATGGCTGGGTTACTGTCATCCAACCAGGATTACCTTTGTGCTTGAAGCAGTGGGGCATGAAGTCAAACAAATCAATATGTTTTGTTGCATTGATGTTTGGCAGTTTTTAGTTATTGAAATGAACAAATGAGGTCAGAAAGAGAACACATAAGATGACGTTTACCTGGAGCAGAAATAACACATTTGTTCTGCTGTCTCTGTTCAACAGGTAAAGAAGACAGGAACGCAGTTCTTGACAGTGAAGTTGTGCTGACAAAAATGAAGCTCTTTAACAACTTTAATGAAAAGCTCCTGATGGCAGAAGACTCTGTCTCCACAGTCTCTACAGCATCAGTTTCTGACCAGGACACTCTGGACCCAAGCAAGGCCTCGGAGGCGAACTCCCACCTTGAAGACAAGCCTCAGATAGAGTCCGGCTCTGAATACCTGCCGGCCATTTTCTCGGACTCTCGGCTCTCCAGGTTGTACAAGTTTGAATCCGAGGATTCTGGAGTGGAACTGCCCAGTGGAGCTAACTCTCCGTCCACCCCAACAGGTTCAGAAAAGAGCTTTGTGGTCCACAGTCGAGAGTCCTCTTGTGCTTCCTGTAACTTGTACTCAGGCTCTACTTCCCCCAATCCTCTAGTTACAAATAGCCAAAACTCCAATGTAACGGAGCCAAAATGCTCAGAAAAAAAGTTGAATACAACAGTGGATACCCAAGACAATGTGCTCACTGACAGAAAGGAATTTGACCCTTCAGCTGTAACAGTAAAACTGTACATAGGCGAAGAAATGGACCGTGGTGAGGCTTCAGGATTTACCTGTGAAGATGTTAGGGAGAAATCAGAACACTGTGATGTGGTAATCTCTTCAAATGTTGAAAAGAGCTCAAAAAGCATAAACGTCGCAGAGGAACCTTTAACGGCCCGATGTAAGGACATGACCGGCACGGACGTAAAGACAGAGTCTTTAAGGAGAAGTGACACCAGGGACAGTTTGGAGGACTACATGGACAAATGCTGCAAACTCAGTGAGGTAAGCATATTTTCTTTGCCCTCCATCTGTCCGTCCATCCATCAGTCCTTGATGAACTACATATGAAAGACCATCCCAAGTCTTCTATTGCCAGAGAGCTCTTAGGATCATGCCATGTTTT
Source organism: Fundulus heteroclitus (assembly GCF_011125445.2). Lineage (NCBI taxonomy): Eukaryota > Metazoa > Chordata > Actinopteri > Cyprinodontiformes > Fundulidae > Fundulus > Fundulus heteroclitus. The sequence continues at coordinate 4,261,742 of NW_023396781.1, read as the reverse complement.
TCTGTGGGGTTGCTTATTCTCCGGTTCTCCTGGTTGATCTGTGGGAGAGCACCTGGCAGCTGCAGAAGTTGCACAGTCATGTTTGACTGTTTGATGTTCCTGAAAACATCCCAGCCAGGCTTTGAGGTTGTCTTTCATTACCAGCAGCTATTACTGAAAGAATGTGATCAAATGTTCTGCATGAATCCCCTTTGTTGTATTACAGAGAAGAAGGACAGTCTGTTGAAGGATTACTAAGTGAAGGTGTAGAATATCTAAGTGACAAAGGCTTTTTGATTATCTACTGTTCACGTTTTCACATCTTGTCACAAGCTTTACTGTGTTTGACAGGATTTTATGTGATAGACCCAACACAAAGAAGTTCGGAATCACAAAGTGGAAAGACAAGTATACACATTTGTGAAGATTATATATATATATATATATATATATATATATATATATATATATATATATATATATATATATATATATATATATATAAAATGTATTTATTTATTTTACAAAAGATACTGTCAAAGTTCCAGTTATTCAGTCTTGTTGTCTGAAACAATGCTAAGCTTGAAGGCCTCTCTGAAGACAAGGCTTCACCTTCAATGGCACATCAGCCAAGCTAAAACAGGAGAGACTTTCTGGTCCTCAGACAGAGCCGAATAGCTGAGTATAATGCAGCACATTCATCAGCTAGCTCTGAGGTACTGGAGATTTGATGAAGTGAAAATGTTGACCATCAGGTCTTTCTTTGGCTGGACCGTCCTTGTTTTCCAGGACTGGTGTATCCAGTAGGTGTGGAATATCTCAAATTACTCACATTTCTAGAGAGATAAAGCTTCTGTGATAGTTCCCAGGAGCCCCTGAGAAGCACTTCCCAGTGAAATTTGCTTTTAGGGGACTATAGTGTTGATTACTGAGTGCCTCCCATCACCATCACTTCTCGTCATAGTTAATAATGATAATAAAAAAAAAGTAATGTTTAGTCAGAGGCTTTCTCTTCGACTAGTTTCTCAGAATAGGAGTAAATAGATTATATAACTGGTGCAAGCTTCACAATTCAAAAGCTCGCAGCATTTCTGAGTGCATAGTTTTCATTTTTTAACAACTAGGCAGCAACAGTGATCATATGGACCTGTTTATCTCACTCTTGGAATTAATTTTCATTGTGGTTAGCTTGAACTTATTTTAGAACTTTTATTGCCTTGTTGATCTCCCAAGCTAAGAAATAACGAGGCTTTCCAGATGGAATCCACACATGTTCTGTATTTTTCTGTTTGTTTTGGAACAACTAATACGGAATGAGGGCATTCAAGTTAACTATCGTGCCTCTAATCCAGAGATGGAGATTGTCATACAGCTAGTGAGAAGTTGTGAAATGGGGGTGGAGCAAACAGTGCTTAATTCCAACCAACAGTGCCACCTGGTCCGAGGGAAATTTACACCTTATCTAAAAGTAAATTAAAGATGAACACATTTTTGAAACACCATTATACCCCATGGAAAGATGGAAAAGGGCCCATGACATGCAAAAAACACAATACAGAATAGTTTAAAGCAGGGTTCGCCAACCTTTTTGAAAATGAGAGCTACCTCTTCAGTACTGTGACATGTAAAGAGCTACCTGTACTGACCTTTGAATTACAAGAGTCCATGCTCACCTTAACTTTATGTAACATAAACATGTTTTCAATGCTTTTGTCATTTTTAAATTAATGTAAATTGATTAAAAAGGAAGATCAACTGAATAAAATAACACTTTAGATGCAGCTCACTGGAAGATTGTCCTGCCCCCCAGGAACCACATATGTTCCTGGGGGGCTCCCTGGTGCCTGCGGCCACCATGTTGGTGACCCCTGGTTTAAAGAATAATATGCAAATGAGCAGTTAATTAGATAGATTTATTACAGACTTGTAGTTGTTTCACTGTATCACTACACTTCCTTGTGAAAGTGTACAAACTACAAGTAAGAGACATTTCCGATATTGTTGCCATTATCTCTGGCTGAACTGTGTGAACTCTTGGTTGAACTGTGTGAGAGAAATTCTTGCGTTTTTTATTAATAAGTTGTGAGTATTAGTCCTCCTTCTGATGACCCCTCCATCTCAATGAAGAAATGAAATCAATGAAATGAAATCAATGAAGAATTTCAATGAACAGTGTACTTACCCATGGTAGGAGCCAGAAAACAGATAAGAAGGTGAAACAATAATCTTCTTTGAGCTGGTTTGAGCAGTATATGCAGCTTTACATCTACTGCCCAACTTGTTTATGCTGGTGGAATCTCTGGTACATACTCTCACATGAATGCTTGATCTCGCGAGTCCGGTGGTCTGTAGAGGGACCCTCTATTCAGCCAGTATGTCAGGAATTTTTTTTCTGACTCAGATCGTGGAGGTTTGGACACAGCAGTGTCTCGGTCTTAAAGGTTGCAGAACAGCAGCCCTTGATGACTGGCATTTTACACCCAAAGTGTCATAGTTTTAGGAGCCGGACCAAAGTGCAGACAACACCACGGGAGTCGCATAACGAATGGCGGAACATGACTTAATAACTAAGCAAGGCTTACAGTGATGGTAGAGATACAGAGATCAAGAACACGGCAAGAATGACCACAACAGGGTAGGAAGACAATGAGTGACAAAAACTAAGTGACAAAACTGGCTATACGTATGAGAGAAGAGACAGAAGGAACAGCAGATGGATCAGATTACACAGGTGAACTGAGTACAATCACTTAGAAGAGTAAGGACAATGAACTGGCAGGGGCTGGAGGATGAGAGAACCTAAAAGGGAACATGAGGGAAAAACCTAACTGAGGAAGAGCAAGCAGAAATAAAAATCTAACAGGACTACAGAAATAACAGAAGCTAACAAAACAGGAACCAAATCAAACAGGTACAAGAATAAGCTATTAACATAAATATTAAATACAGAAACTAAACTACTCACAGAAACAAGGATCTCAGGATAAACTATAGTAAAGGTGTGAAACATAAACAGACTGCAGGATCCCCAGGGAGCAACAATATGTAATCAAACCTCTGGAGATCCTGACATTAAGTGTTTTAAATATTAAACTAGAGATAACGAAATGCATTTCAAACTCGTTAAAAAGCAATGACCCCTTTAGCTTAATGAGAGAATCTCATAGGAAACTCTAAAGCAGAGGCCAACTTTAGCATACTTAGCAACTAACAGTAAGTCGCTGTATTCTCAAAATGCTTTGAGATCGTGTACATCTTCTCTGTTCCTGGTTGTTTTTCTAGAAACTACAAAAAAAAAACCTTTGTCGCTAAAAAGATTTCAGAGTGCTGGAGGCTTCTTCTGTGTTTTTATAACTGACCACTGTCAGCTGGCCTGCTGAGAAGTCTCCAACAACACTACAGGGGAACTCAAGAACTTATTCTTTCCTGACTTCAAATAAAAGTCTCAAACATAAACACAACAAGTATCTCCAGGGGCTGTTGGGATGGGACATAGGGCACACCCTGGAGAGGTCGCCAGTCCATCAACGGGCAAAAGAGACACAGGACCGACAGCCCTGCACACACACATCCATCCATAAGTGACATTTAGAGAGACCAACTAACCACACCGTTATGTTTTTGGACTATGGGAGAAAGCCACAGAGAGAATTCATGCATGAACAAAGAAGCCAAGCTGGGGTATGAACCCAGGACTGGTTTGCTCCAGGACAGCGGTGCTAAAAGCTACTCCACCATGGAGTCCAGCCCAAACACAATAATTGCCTTTCAGTTAGAACTATAGAAGAATTAGTGAACCGTAAACCTCTGTGCTTCAGCACATGCCCTGTTTTTTGGTTTGCCACTGTTTCCTCAGCTGAACGTCTGTGTTTTCCGATAGTATTAAATGTGCCAAGGCCACAGGTTGTATCAGTCCGTCTCATGAGCTGAGATCTGTTGTTATAATTTCAAAACAAACATGAGATAGCAAAAATCAGTTACTTCCAACATAAGTTGCATTTTTTTCTGGATATCTAAATAAACTAGAATATACAAAGGAACAGCGGTTGGTTGGAGAGAAGTAGAAAGAGAAAGGGAAAATGGAAATGCCTGAAAAAACATGTGCTACCTTCTGGTGAAGATAACAAAAACAGTATTCTATTAGCATCAAATCCCAACTGATGTTGCTGCCATAACTGAAACGGAAAACAGACACAACATCATAGGCCTTGTCTGTACTAACTACTGTTTTAGAAAAATATAAATGTTCTGCAATTTTTCACTTCATGTCTACACTCTGCTTTTATATTAATTATAAAAGCAAATATCTACTAAAAATGCCTTAACTGAAACATTGTTGTCTTAGAGTAATGCCTGAAACATCTTTGACTGTTATGTGGATTAGTCAGAAATCGTGTTGGTCATACTGTAATAATTTAACATCCATAACTTGTACAACAAAAAATAATTTAAGTTAGTAAATGCTGGTAAATAAGCTATAAATCATTTTGTCTTGTTAAAATAGCTAGATTTCTTTCAATATAATTTTCCTCTCTTAAACTTTTATTAAAACAACAAGCTCTTATATGCCTGGATTACGCTCTGATAGGTCTACTTTGCCTTTTTGGTATAAGGCATGACAACATAAAGTAACTAATGCAATCTAAGTGCAGACCTTCAGCAGACAGTACGTTCTGTGATCTCCAGCAATCCGAATGTTGTGGCCATGTTGGAAAACTTGTATGGATGTAGCAATTTTGAAATGTTGTGTTTTCATTGCTGCTACAAAAGCTAGGCACCAAGGCAGTAAAACCACACCCAATCTGCTGCGATACCATGCAAACACTCTCTTTGCACTGATGAAGATTCAGTTACTCTGGGATCTAACTAGTTGGCAGGTAAGGAATTTGCTAGCTTAAAGAACTTTAGTTCTATGCGGGGAATTCAGATAAAATAGGTTTATGTCATAATTAAGTATGATCATATCAACCCATGTGGGCAGTAAGGGATATTAAATACCAAATCTTTCTTTTCAAGACAAACTCCTATTGTGAAGTGTCCTACTTCAAAAGTTTTGTGCCTGGCCCTTGTAGAGACTCTGTCTAACACATTACAACTTCTTGACTCACACAATTAACTGGAAACTTTGAGGTAGCAGAGCAGGGTGTGTTATGTTTACTCTCAAGGGGTCTGGTCATTTTAAAATGGTCCAGTACACAGAATGGGCACTCCTCTTTACTCCTATTGCTAATTCCGATCAGTGGATCATTGAGTGGTCTCTGTTGAATTATGAATAAGACCGGTGGAAACCCCGACAGATCTCAGATTGTGTAAACACACATCTTTACCCTCATCACTGATGGCTACTTTGCCTTATCTCCTGTAAGAAAAACAGGAGATACACTCATCGTAGTCATTTCAAACAATCATATGCCCAGTGGGAAATGATGATACAAAATGAAATTTCCATTGTTTCACAAAAAAAATAAAAAAGAGGGACAAAAGGTTTCATGTATGGGGGTTTTCTTTAAAAAACATTGGGTCAGAATTCTACATATGGTCTTCAACATATACCTATAATATTTAGTAAAATGTCCCTCTGAAAGATGCAGACAACCTTTTTGGAGCCATCAACATGCTTCCAGTTATATTCCAACTTTAAGTACGGTTTGGATCAGAAATATAGAGCTTTAAATGGATAGGTTTCTGGGCATGGACCAAAATTTATACAGAGTTGATCCATTTTCATTAGAGTGCAAATAATAATAATAAGAAGAAGTTCAACATTAAATTCCTCTATTCATTCAAAAAACAGTTTTGATGTGTGTTTGGGAATCATTGTCTTGTTGAAACGCCAAGCTGTGACCGACTTTCAGCTCTCCAACCCAAACTCCTACCTCAGAGGAAATGAAAATGGTCAGGATGTTTAGGAACAACCCAGGAACAAGCCTATTATGCACGACAAAATGCTGAAACACAGTGTTTTGCGTCATTATGAGTAAAGGGTATGTTTACCAGGAAAGAAGTGGATGCTTTAAAACCGGCTCATGCAATCTTGACTAAAATCTGCAGCTGCCCACATGGAAGAGCCAAAAGCCTTTTGGAGAAAAAAATGTCTTGTCAGAATAAACTAAGATTGAGCTTTTTGACTATAAAGACAACAAGTATGTTTATAGAGGTCAAACTTCATAACATATGTTCCAACTGTCAATCATGGTGGTGGTTGTATCATGTGGCACTGGTGCATTGTCAAAATTTAATAAATAATGAAAAAAGACTTTCCCCAAATTCTTCAACTTTATCTCAGATCTGTAGCTTACTGGTTAAAATGGGGATAGAGTTGGGTGGTCCAGCAGGACAATTATCCCACATATACCCCAAACTGGTCCTAGGATGGATCAAGCAGGCAGTCAGACTGGGCTTCTGAAGTGGTTCTACAAAAGTCCTGACCTCAACCCTTCTGTATATTTTCAGAAGATCTTGCAATAAGCGAAATTTCATTATTTTAGATAGAAAGAACTAGAAATTAGTTTTGTGAAGAACTAAAGGTATCCGTTTAGATGGACTATGGTTAAACATCACACACTATCTCTCTGTGTTGTTCTCTAGTCTCTTGTGCACATGTGGAGCTGAGCCGGCTGCGCATGTGCGTATGTGCATGCATGCGCACGTGCGGGCACGTGAACAGCTGCCCCCTACCTGCCCATAAAATGCCACCGGCAGGCACAAAATGGCAGAAAGCATGCCCATCAGAAAAAAACGTTCTCTTGCTAACAGCATTATAAAGTTATGAGTTACTTACTTTTTCACTAGACGTGTTCGTCTGAAAGGTGACGCTGTTCTGCTGTTTTTATCCTTTGCAAATAGGATCATACGAGTAGACAGGGGAGAAGGGGAAATGGGTGCTGAGTGCTAGAACGGAGATAGAGAGACGCGTGGCTTGTCACACATCTTGTTTTGGTCTACAGACAGTGCTCAAGCTCCACCTAGTGATAAAATATTGTTTATTGCTCCTTTAAAGTCTGGTCCATTGCAGAATCTCTCTCAATATAGAGGAACTCAACTAATTCTACCTTGAAGATTGGTCAAATGTTCAACCAGAAGCTATAAAAAGCTTACAAGTAATTGTAATTAGATATGAGAGGGGTGTCTTCATATATCTGATATATCATATATCTGTATGTATTATTTGGACCTTGTGTGGATCAGAAAAAAATCACAATAAGTCCCAACATGTGCACCCACATCCTTTTTTAAAAATTCAACAAAGTTTTACTTTGTGCAGTTATTCCTCCCTGATAAAAATAGCACCTCAAATTCATCAATAACAGCCTACACTGAATAAGTGGAGCCCCCTGCACAACCAGCAAAGATGCAGCAACAGTTGCTGAGTGGTGAGTGGAACCTAGTCTTAGAAGGCCAGCCTTGAGAGAGGTCCAGAGCCACATGGAAGTCATGTTTCTGCAAGGTTAAAATATCCTGTTATATCTTCTAAACTGCTAAGAACAATCTGTGTGCAGTGTTGCCAGATTGAGTGGGTTTTCACCCAGTTGGGCTTTTTTTGAACAGTTTTGGCTGAAAGAAAATGGCATTGGTAATATTTAGGCCGCTTTTCAAACAATTTGGTGGGTTTTTAGGAAGCGTTCATAAGAAAATTCCATCAAAAATAGTTATCATTATGTTGCAGAAAATTAAAAGACTTGTACAATATGATACAATGATGTTGCCTTGCACTCATTTCATTGGTTAATTTATTTTGAAATGTCTAGAATGTGTCAATGATTAATAGTCAGTGGTTAATCAAGTTTCACTATGACAGTACTGGTCAACGACAATTGTAAACGCCCCAATAAGACTTCAACTGATCAACTTGTTTCATGGTTGCAACTGTGTGTGAAAGACACATGTTACATTGATCTTTGCTCATGAGAGATATTAAGAGAGAAAGAAATTATTTTTTGTATTAAGTTAGCTTTCCAACTTGTGTTTAACTTTTTTTTAAGTTGCTATGTCAAAGTGGGGATACTGTATGTGTAATGTTTTTTTTTTTCAATTTTAGTGCTGTTGTTTGCTAATAACATGTTTTTTTATTATTATATGTGTAACAGTAATAGCTTTGTATGTAATATAATAATTCTACTCTTTTAAGACAAGTTCAAGAGTTGTTCTGATTGGGGCGGAGTTTTTTGTAGAGTTGGGCGTGTAATAGATAATGCTGGTGATATCCAGCCAAACACACAGTTACGTCTTAGAAGGTTTATTGAAAAGGATGAATAGTGGCAGGTGAGATGGGAAAGCAAGCAGAACCAGACTTGAACAGGTGCAGGCTAAACCAGGGATGAGCAGAACAGGAGACATGGACCGTGGAAACCACCAGAACGGGCAGAGCAAGCAGCTGGAACTCACGGGGAGACAGAGAGTTGTGCTGCACACAGACCCAGGCAACTTTTATCGGAAGAGCCCAGCTGGCTGAGCACACAGGAACTTGTAGAGTCAAAGCACATCACCTGAGAAGAGAAGAGACTTTCTCTCAGGGATGAGTTGGCTGAGGCAAGTATAGGGAACAGGTAACAGGTGAGCACGGTTGGAAGTAATTACTGCGGTAAATGACTGGTGACTGAGGAGACCGAGCTGATTGGATAGTGGGTGGTGGCTGAGAGGTGACAGACTGATAGGATGGTGGTTGATTCAAGAAACGTCTGGAAAAGTTCAAAACAAACAAACAAAAAACCTAAATCATGACAGGGTGGGTTTTGGACTGGGAACTGTCAATCGGATCTGGCAACACTGTCTGTGTGTGACTAATGTTTTTAAAAAGTTTTGGTTTGTGTAAGATACTTCTAGAACACATGTTGAGTGTTTTAGGTTGGAAGAATCTGAGAAATAAAATAAGCTGCGAATAGCGCAAGGATCTCTATAGGATTTTCAACTCAAATTAACATCATACTAACCATTAGTTGTCTGTGTCTTTTCAGCTGTAGGTTAGTGTAAAGGAATGATAGGTACCTTTTCTGGGATTTATTAATTCCAATATTGAGTTGTGTATGTGATTTATTTCAATAATAATTATAACTTTAATGTAAGATGTGATATAAAGGTAATGTGTTACATTTCTGCAGTGGTGGACACAGTTACACTAATCCACAAATTTTTAATTCAGTGCATTATCGTTCTTGCTAAATTTAGAAACCTTTGGCAGACCGGTTAGCTTCCAGTGTATTGGGTTTTGATACCTGTAAGTATGATAACAAAGTTCACAAGGCAGCTAGTCATCCCTTAGCAAAAAGTAGTTTACTTGAAGTAAATTTTATTAGGAATAATTGAGTATAAGTTTAAGTTTAGAAAGTTTACTTAAACCATGTACTTATAGTGCACTTGAAGTATTACTATTGTAATACTTCTTCGGACTTAATTGGGACATTTTTTAGTTTACAAAAGTATACTTAAAGTATACTGTTCCAAGATCATTTTAAGTTCACTAAATTATACATTAAAGTATTAAGCAAGTACACTAATCTATATACTACATGTTTACAAGGTATACTTGTGGTTCACATTTTAGTTTATTGAAGTATATTTAAAGTATACCACCTGTATACTCTTCAATATCCTGCCAATGTACTGGTTATATACTGCTAGTCCATATTTTAGTTTAATTACACATTCAAGAATTACTAAAACTACAATACTATTTTTGATATTTTAATTTGTATATTATAAGTATACTTAAGTTCACTCACCATCTTGTAGCACATCATATGAATAACATATTTTTACAGTTACCTCATAATGTAGGTACAATGCAACGTGTTTACACAATCACAAGACAGAATCTTGATAACTTTGATAACTTCTTCTCTACAGCAGCAATCATGGCTCCACACACAAAAAAACATTGTTAATAGCTGTGCTGTTTTCTAACATTTCTTCTTAATATTTTGAATATTAATATAACATTATTAATATGTTTAATATTGTTGGCTCCCGTTGCTCAAAAACAGAGGTGGTCTGTGCGTGTTGTTTTTTTCTGTAAACAGTGCGCTACTGTGTAATGTCTTCTGTTTTAAGCGCATGCAGGTCACTTTAGGGCCTAGGACTGTTCATGTAGAAGTCTGCTGCAGTGTCGTGTAACCAAGCTTTCTGGGTGTGTTAGTGGATTCTGAGCTAGGCTTCCGGGTTCTGTGTGGTGTATTACTCTGCATTACAATGTGTTAAGTTGCGTCTTGGGTATGTTGTGAGTTTGTTTGTTTTAACAGAGCTGGTAGCTTGTTTCTCTCGCAAGAACTGGCAAGACTTGCTTCATTCCCACATTCACACCAATGCTGCTGCCTGGGCACAGAGAGATAGAATATACTTCTAAAATGCTTCCCCTGCTGTGTAAAAGTTTAAATTTAAAAAGTGTTTTATTTTGAACTAAAACAGCTGTCCCCTCAACCACGCAGCGCTGCACATCATGTGTCGTGTGTGGGTACAGCAGGGGTCACCAACCTTTTTGAAATGGAGAGCTACTTAATCGGTACTGTGTCACACGGACGGCTACCAGAACTGACCTTTGAACTAGAAGAGTCAGCGCCCACCAATAAACATATTTTTAATGCTAATTTTTTTGATATTGTCATTTTTAAAATCTATATAAATGCAAGCATGATTACAAAAATAGAGCAACAGCTCACAAGAGGTGTGTGCTAGTTTTAGAACAGGCTTGAGGACACCACATGTTGTTATTTGGGGCTACCTGGTGCCCATGGACACCATGTTGGTGACCCCTGAGGTACAGCATTTGTTGTCTGAGGAGGTGTAACAGACTCAGAGTTGTTGGCTAACATTAGCTTCCTCTAATATCCTTATGAGTCAATGGTGTAGTGGTAGTGAAGATAAGATTTCTGTGTGTGGAATATGAATTAGTGAAGCTAGCTTTTTGGTTACCTGTGCACATGACTGACTTTTTCTGTTATATTTTTTACCTTGCTTGGGTTGCTAGGTGAGGACCTGGGCTAGCCTAAGCCAGGGTAGCTAGGGAAGCTAGGTGAGGGGTTGGGCTTGAGTGGGGTTGCTACGTGATGGGCAGTGCCCGCCGATTGTGACATAATAAATAGGAGGTTTTTGAAACGGGTAAATTTCCAGACACCAACAAAACACTTTATTATTGCCAAAAAAAAAAAAAAAAAAACAGCTGGATGATTACTTTAGCCATTAGACTGTTTATAGAAGCGGTAGAGACCGAAATTGAAGTACAAAAACATGCAAAAAGTGAAATTTTCACAATAGGTCATCTTTAATGTGTGCAGATGTTCTTGTTTAGGAATGTTTGGGATCTAGAGAGCATTTGTATGTCAGAGCAAATGAGTGATACAAGCACAGCAGTTTGTTCAGAACTTCTAGCACAACCCCAGCTGCTTCAACACCATCAGCATAGGAAACCTGAGCTCACATCCTGCTTTTGTTGGGTCCCTGCAGGAATGTTAATAATTGGACAAATATTTGCTCATAATTTCCTCTTTATATCTGCAGAGTGTTTGTTTCCACCCTAAGTTGAGAAAATTGTGAGAAGATTTGTGGTCCTGGCAAAAATTTGACTGGTTCCATACCTTCAACCAGTGTAGTGATGTCATCTTGAGATTCTTTTATAAACAAAAACAATTGTAGACATTCTTTCTAATAGCATTGCTTCAATATGAAGTAAGGTATTCTTTTTTTTTGCTGTAAAGGTAACCTGAATTAAGTTCAGGATATAAACAAAAGCTCTAACTGAACCATCCACATATTGTCTAGCAACAACAGCTCAGAGAGGGTTTTCCCACATAATACCCTGATTTGGATCTGATTAGTTTATCCTTAGTAAATCAGTTTACGGATGATGTGACATTTATTCTTGACCCTGGAGTTCTCACCAATCACAGAGCTTTATGCCATCTCTCTTTTTTGATTTGATCGACTGAATCTGATTGTAGTCTATAATGATTTCAACAGTTTGAACAGTATTTAATTGGATTCAAATCAGAAAAATTGATTAGGCTGTAAATTGATTTTATTATTTTATTTTATTGCTCCTGGTGGCTGCTTCGCGGGGCCTGGACCCCCGTAGCTCTTTGCAGACCTCCGTAGGTCTTTGGCTCCTCAAAACCACTATTGAGCCACTATTTTTCTTATGGATAAACCTTACATACACAAGCGCACTGTCACAAACACTTACAGGTGCTTGGATTCAGGTACTTACACATTCACTTTTCACCTCTATTATTTTTAGCTGTCACTTTATACATTTTGTATTAATTCTGTATATTCTTCAGTAATGTATCAAGACATTGGTTGTTTGTACCTGTAATACTTCATCGGTTGGTTTTGCTGTTCTTTTTATGTCTCTCTTTGCAGGTGTAGAAGCAGACTCAGAAGATGTTATATTGCACTCTCCCTTTCCTCTCCTCTTTCTCTTTCACCTTTTCTCCCTTTTAGCATCTTGTCTCATCTGTTTCTCTCCTTTTTTCCTCTTTTACCTTACCATTTAAATGTCCATTGAACATAAAATAGTCCCAGCATAAAATCTAATAAAGCTTCTTGCAGATATAAATCAAGCGGAGCACTAGGGAGAAAGCAGTAAGGCTCCATTTGTGAAAGTAAAGTCTGTTGGGCTCTTTTTGGCATTAAGACAACAATTCTTATTGGCACATTGCCAGACAGGACACACAAATATATATATATATTTTTTTTGTGGTTAGGTTGAGTTGGAATGTATTACTGAAAATGGATTAGACCTGTTGGGCATTTTTATAAAGTGTACTTGGGTGGCTTTTGCTTTGAGTTACACCATAATTCCAAAATACTGGGTCACCCATCCAAACCCTTAGTTCCATGTGTTCCAGTCACTTCCATGTCCTCTTGTGTACAAAATTCTGCACTTTGTCATCCAGCCTGCTGCTACAACCAATAATAAAAGAACGGGTTGTACTCGGGAGCTCTGTGAATTCTAGCATGGAGTTGAGGATATCTGTGAAATAAGTCTAAAAAAATTAACAGTCAGCTGTTCAACAGCAACTCAGCCATGGAGTGGTGGACCACATGAAATCATGGAGCATGGATGGATGCTGAGGAGCACAGTGCACAGAGGTCAGCGCAGAGTCAATAGCTACCAATCTCCAAACTGTGTTGCATTCAGACTAGAGAGCCTCATGGAATGGGTTTTAATGGCTGAGCCGCTGCATCCAAGCCTTACATCATTCTTACAGTGTCAGATGCAGTGATGTATGTTTTTGTTATGTACAGCACATTGGAAACTTTGTCTGTTGTTAAATGTGCTATATAAATAAAGTGGATTGGAGTGGATTGGATGTAAAGCATGCCACCACTGGAGTCTAGAGCAGCGGAGATGTGATATCTGGAGTGAGGAATTATGCTTCTTGAATACCTTTGGAATGAATTATGAGCAGAGACTCTGATTCTGGCCTTCTTGTCCAACCTCAGTGTATTACCTCACAAATGTACTTCTGGAAGAATGGTCAAAAAAATTCCCATAAACACTCCTAAGAGACTGACTATTTTATAGAATACATGCAGTCCAGTCTGTGTGTATGTGTCCTTTAGAACAAATGATGTATGAAAAACCAAACAGTTTTACTATAAAAAGTTTGAGCTACAACAACATTTTTGCCCTTTAAGAAAAAGTCTGAGAAAACTAACTGAACAAAACATGCCGTGGGACTGTTTTTTTTCAACAGGGACAGGGAAACTACCCAGAGTGGATGGGAAGATGGATCAAGCTAAATGATCTTACCTGTTGGAGAAAATGACTAACTTTCATATTTATTTTTAAAATTATAACTCCCTCTTCTGTGTTTATTTTATTGTGGTTTGGGGCAGTTGGTCCGTTTCAAACTCCCTCCTTTTATTGTTTCCTGTGGTAACTGTGAACCTGTCTAAAATGTTTCTGCAGGCCCAGCAACAGAGACCAAGTCCTCTGGGCTCAGGTTTTGGTTACCTGGAGCACATCTGCCAGCTGCTTGAAAAAATTGGTTGTCTGCAGGAGATAAACCTCCGGCTGCAAAGACAGATCTGCAGTCTGCAGAAGGACAGCAAAATGACAAAGACAAAGGAGGTGTGTAAATGTTCTCTTTCTTGGTGCAATGCTTACTAAACTAGTTTATGACTTACAGAAATCTGGATCCCTGCATTGAGAAGATGTGAGTGCTGTGACGGAGATGTTCTGGTTTGTGTGTCCTGTCAGTAAGTCACTGATGGACACGACAAGAGCATGGTTCTCAAATACTTCTTCATTTCGGTGCTCTTTCATGCAGCTATTACATGTAAGGTAAACAGTTGTGTCAGAGGGAAAGGAAGAACACAGGGTTTCAATAAAAGAAGAGGACATGACTCAGGTGCTGGTCACAGCAGAAGGCACAATGCATTATTTTCCCAGAAAATATGAGACATTTTTGCTTGTGGGAGCACTAAATGGCTGTCGGTGCATTTGTTACCCTGATCAACCACAGACAGCTAATTAAGGATAGCACTATTGCTATGACAGATGTTCCCTACAGCAGCCCAGAATCCCACAGTAAGAAGCAAATTAAGTGAAGGGCATCTTAAAAATCAGAAGAATCAAAATCAGCTTTGTTGCCCCAGATTTTTGTGCACAAATTTGAGACGCTAAATACAGACATAATTTTAGAGTGGAATGAAATAATTTTTTCCATGTTCCTGTGTCTGTCATCTTTATGCAGGAGTTTTTCCAGCAGTACTGCAGCTGTGGCGCTTCCATCTTAGCCTTCCAGAACTGGCAGTCGAAAAGTGATCTTTCTCAGGGTGGTACTTTCTCTGATCTGTCCACCATCCCAGAGGTCAACTGGCACCCACTGATGTCAGCCAGGAAAGGTAACCTGAAAACACATCTTAGTCTTAAACATTTATATGGTATTTAGCTTATATGGTATATGGCTGTTACATGGAATAACTTTAGCTATCAACTTTTAAACACACACACACACACACACACACACACACACACACACACACACACACACACACACACACACACACACACACACACACACAGAAACCATCTTATTTTACTGAGATCTTTAAAGTACAATGAAACTGGGATTTATATAGCATAATCTGCATAATTGTAGCTTTTAGACGTTTATAATAAAATGTTTTACGGAGGAATGGTCCCAGCAAAAGGCTTCCAGGCCTAACAGAACCGTTTGCAGTACGGCTAATACATGAAGCTGTTTGCCCCACCTCCAATATTTGACCTCTAGAATTTAGTTATTAGCTATATGCTCAGCAGGCTGCTCTGTTAGGATGATTCAACCAACATAGAATTAATGGTACAATAGGTTTCACTTCCCACAAAACGGTGCGACGAAAGCAAGTACTGACGAGCCCACAACCGAATTAACCTAAACATGGCAGCGCAGGAGGACGCACGCAAAGGTGTTGCTTTCACATCTGTTTTGTAAGAATCCATGATTTTACCTTTGAAAGTAGAACATCAAGAAGTTCCTTGACCAGCTTACCTTCTTGTGGTTTCTCATGACGTATGCATCTTACGTTGTAATTTGATACCGTGATTGGCTAAAACTAAACTTTGGTAGGCGGGTACTAGGTGTTGCTTTGTCCTATCAGATTGAAAAGTTCTGATGAAAGATCTTCCTTTCCCCTAATGGACTCAATGGGTGCTGTCCCGGATTGGTAAAGTGCAGAACGTAGAGTGCTACACATTAACAATCTGGCTGGCCAGGTTAGGCGTTATTATTTCAAAGGTGCAACCTGATCCAGAAAAAAACCTCTACAGCTCTTAATTTTTATTGTTCAGAATTTACAAACTGATGATATTATTGTTGGGTTTCTAGTACTCAGTTCTGTGGGAGGGGGGAAAAAACAGACACATGTAAAGAGATGACACACTCAGAGGGAGGAAATGTGATCAAATATGTCCTCCAGCGCAAGAATCTTAAGCTATAGCAACATAACTATAGAGACACCTCTGGATTTGGAGAAAGCTCTGGAAAACCATGGTTTCCCTTCATCTGCCTCATGTGACAGTCATGGAGATGGAGTTCAACAAGGCTGAGTTCTTCGATAAGTTTAAAGCATGGGATGAAAAAAGTCCTCACGTCACATCAAAGTCCTCACTTTACTAGTGAAATGAGTAGAAAATGTTCTCACTCAGCTGCAAGTACAAGAACACACACAAACACATCCTTGTTTAAAATAAAAAGTTAGGACCACGCCCTGACCCTACCCTAGCCTAAATGTAATTTCAACATGAACCTTAATCCTAACCCCTATACCCCCCCCCCCCACCCATAAAAAAGTAAATAAAATAGAAACTGATGACTCATTTTACATCAGTCATCAGTTTACTAGAAAATGTGCACAAAAAAATTCTTGATAGCTGCAAATACAAGTACACACACACACAGAATCCTTTGGCTAATTTCCAGTTACTGATGTCATAGATCTCTGAGCTGCTGATATGAATTTTAGCCAATTCTGATGTAAGGAAGATCAATTAAAAAATACTTCTTTTAGATTCAGGTTAAATTAGAATTAAATGTTTATAGTAAAGAATATTTAGCTAGGGGTATCCTCATGGTATACGGGAGTATCTCCTGCTAATTGCTGGCTTAAGCAGAAAGACTTAAATAAATTGAAGATGTAATGTTAAAAACTAAAGAAGTCGTTTCTAATTCATGCTCAGTGGATTTTACCTGTTTGCTTTACTTTGAAGCGCTTCCAGATTCTTAAGTAAAGGTGTAATTTTTCTCATTTTGTTTAGCTAGATATCGGTTATGTCACTGACCTCCTTAAATAAAGCCATAAGCAGTGCACTGGGTGCTGTTGTAGCATAAGGAGGTTGTTGCCTTCTCACAGATAATGCCATGTTTCACAGAAACCGAGCCACCATGATTTAGGTGGGGTTGTGTTTACATGAACGTGGGGGAGTATATGTCTGCAGATATTCTTCAGCATTTTTCATGACACTGACCTCTTCTTTCTCAACCCACACAAAATAACTTCTCACAAATCCCAGACAGCTGTTCCACTCATTAACTCAGAGTTTCATCATTTCAAAGGAAATGACATATTAAGGTAGCATGTCCAGGTATCCTATAAAAATGACATTGATTGTGTGCAGGAATAGCAATGTTGCTGTTTGAACTGTTTCCTGTGTGCATTATGCACCACCATGACACAGAGATAGTCATGTTGCGTCTACTTTGGTAAACATGTTGGGGATGGTGTGGGATGTTGAATTTCAAAACTGTGACAGAAGTATCTCATCTGTGATTAATGCTTCAGGCATGAGTAGTGAAGATTTGTCAGCCATCCCAGAGTGGAAGAGGTGCCTGAATCGAAGGAGCTACGCTGAGGGGGAGCTCCACGGAGACGACTCAGAAGGGAGGAGTCCTCAGCAGGCAAGGGTGAGTGTGTAGGCTGGCCACAACTATAACTCTTAAGGTTGTTTTTGAGCATTTAAAAACATGGCAGGCGAGTTTGTTCACTGTCCGCCCAGATAACTGAAACCTGTTCCAGTCCTTATGTTATTGACAGCCAGACTGCAACATAATCATTTGTTTCAAGAAAAAAAAAGTTGATTCTGGACCAAATAGTTCCAGACATTTTATAGCTTTCATTTTATAGTTGCAAAGATATTCATACTGTCTTAACTTTTTCCACATGTTTTCATCTTACAGCCACAAACTTCAATGTATGTTATTGCCATTTTGTTAAAATGTTAACAAAAAATGTATCGCTATTCAAGGACAATGTGACAGTAGTTACTAAAGGTGATGTGGAAGGAAGATGACAGATGGTTTTAAACCTTTTTCCAACCAAATCCTAAAAAGTTCAACAATATGACCCAGTTTAACCCTTCTGAAGGCAAGGCACTGGACGTTTATTTGTAAAGCACATTTCAGTAACAAGACAATTCAAAGTGCTGTACATGAACGAAATATAGGAAAAGAAAACATTACAAAGGAAAGCACATTGCAGTGGAATAGTAGCAGCAGGCCAAGATCATTTGGACTACAAATTTAATCTAATAAGGTTTCATTTAACTACAACAGTTTAAACATTAACATTCAAAGGCGACTCTATATAAATTTAGAGGTTTTTAACCTTGATTTAAAGGAACTCAGGGTTCCAGCACTTTTACAGTCTTCTGGAAGTTTGTTCCAGATAAGTGGAGCATAAAAACTAAATGCTGCTTCTCCATATTTGGTTCTGGGTATGCAGAGTAGGCTTGAACCAGAAGAACTGAGAGGTCTGGAGGGGTGATACTGACAACAAGTCTGTAATGAATTTTGTTGCTAAGCCTGACAAGGGTGAGTGGGGTAGGGAAATAAGATGTTGGGTCAAGCTGATGATAATACTGAAGTGAAAACAACTTGGAAACAAATTAATCGACACATATTGTACAATTGTGTATTTTTAGGTATTTGTAGCAGCCCTGTTGACACAAGAGGCTTAATAAGAACCACAGTAAGCTGCAGCTGTTGGTTGGTTAAAGAACATTTGAAGACAGCTATTTTTTTGTTTTGTGTCTTCATGTTCAGCTCAGTGACAACTACATGTGGGGCCGCGTCAAAGACCTTGTGAGGAAAACTAAAGTGAGAAACCAGAGCAGGCTGGGACTGACTTCCACTTCACTAAAGATGTCCTGTCCTCAGCTCTATAGGTAAGGACTACTCAGACCCTGAAAGACAGTCCTAAACAGTGCACTGTCACCTAACTGTACCATTGTTAGAGAGCCCATGTATCACACAAACATACTAACCTCATGCTGTGACCTGACCAAGCCATTTAGTCCTTCATACTTTCGCAAAACACTTCAACTTTAACTCCCATTGTAACAGTACATGACACACCGAAAGGACACTTTGTTCTGTCCAGACTTTGTAGTAATAAAAGTAAAAATCAAAATAAATTCAAAAAGTTAAATTATGTTAGCACAAAATGTATCATTCATCAACATGATATAATGATTAAAGTCTACAACAAGGGTGGGGGGGGGGGTGTCATGTAATGTGCGCTACAGTATAGACGCATGGTCGCTGGTCTCCTCATGTTTATTGTGTAAAATATTATATCCTGGTCTAAAACTTTCCCGAAAAAGACTGTTGTGTGTGGTGACGCTGGAGATGCCTTTGGAAAATTTCTTCAGCTTGCCTAAGAAGTGAGAAGCCCGAGGGAAAGGAAAGCATAATTGATGCTAACGCTAAGCTAGGTAGCCACAACAACATGGTAGCTAGCACCAGCATGTGAAGGAAACGCAGACCGGGAGTCGGACAGTATGCAGAATCAAGAAGATACAATTGATGGCCCATGCCGAGATAACTTACTGGTTCAACAAGTGACTGACGATATCGCCAAAATGCTGCATGTTAAGATGGAAAATGTTATTAAGCCAGAAATGTCTGAGACAAATGCAAGGGACAAATGCAGTGTTAAGCTGGGTGACCGGGAGCTTAACCGGGAGGTTATGAGGCAAAGGCAGGCATTGGCAAAGGGGCTCAGGAGGCTGCGTGATATGAGGATTAAATACGCATTCCTGCATCCCGCAGTGATAAAAGTTTTTCCTCCAAACAGAAGACCAATGTCTCTCACTACCATGAAAGAAATTAATAACTACATTGTGACGCTCCCTACCTCGCAGTGACTGGACTTTGATCACCTTGGCATTAAGGTAATCTGCGATCACAATGTAGGAGGCAGATGCTCTATTTGACTGATGACACATTACCCAAGCTTTACTATTATTTATAACCTTTGGTTCATATTTGAAGAGGATTGGAAAAACAAACTTCATTTAAATTGTATTCTGGTTAATGTGACTGTTATTGTTCTGGCAGGATTCTAATGTAATAATCTATATGGGGAGAGTGGACATGGTGCTCTTGACCTCTCCTAAACTTTATAGCTCAGATAGATGATAGGGTTAGCGTTTTATTTTTTTACTCTGGTTAGAGTAGGATTATTAAGGGTTTAAATAGTGTTAGAAAGAAAAGGGCTGTCCTAAATTGTCCAAAAAAAGGATTACGTACAGATTGCATTTCTTCAAGAAACACACTTAAGTGAAGAGGAACATAAAAAGTATCTGAGAGAATGAGTCAGCCAGATTTATTTTTCATCATATTCGAAAAACAAACAGGGAGTAATTACTTTAATACACAAATCAGTACCCTTTGTTTTGAAACACTGTTATAGCGATAAAGGTAGAATTATTTGAGTAAAAGGTGATTTCTGTGTAGAAACAGTTCTGCTTGGAAATATTTATGCACCCATGACGAGGAATGTTTTGCCTCCTTTCTCGAAAAAATTGCAGACATGGACTGCTCTAATATATTAATAGTGGGGGATTTTAACTGCAGGCTTTTCCCTATTGACAGGAACCTGCCCCATCATACTCAGTCAAGAACCAACAGTGTCATATTAAACACGATTGACACATTTGATCTCTTGGATAACTGGAGGCACCCCAGTACTAAAAACTACACATTCTACTCCCACCCTCACCTGTCATCAACACGAATCAACAATATTTTATGTATCTAAACATCCTGCTTATTTAATAGAACAATCTGATATTGGGTCTATAGCCCACTCCAACCCTGCCCCTGTTTATCTGACAATGTATCCTTTTAGGCCTACCGAACAATCATTCTATTGGAGACTAAACTCATTATTATTTCATTACATTTTTGGAAAATCATACTGATTTTTACCTGGAATTAAATTATAAAAATGATACTGATCCGAAATCAGTATGGGAAGCATATAAAGCTTACATGCAAGGAATGATAATCTCATATTCAAGTAGGAAAAAAGAGAATGTTTACAAGAACAATATGAGATTAAATAAAAGAATACAACAAGAGGCACATTTCTATAGAACAAAATAAGATGAGGTTTTGCAAGAGTTGAAGGAGACGAGATTAAGTTTAAGTAACTTAGTCACAAGGAAAGCAGAAACTGATATTTTATTTTCCTGTCAAAGATGTTTGAATTTGGCAATAAACTCAATAGGATTTTAGCCCGACTGGTGGGAAATTCCCTCAATAAATCTTTTATATCAGTGATATGCAGTGACGATAACTATCAAAAACTGTCAAGATTAATGAGTGTTTCAAAAAATATTATGAAAAACTATACAGCTCAGAAACAGACACTGATAAACTCGCTCAGGGTCATTTCCTGAATAACCTAGTAATGCCCAAACTGTCAGACAAACGAGCCAAACTGCTAGAAGGACCTATTACTTTGACATAAATAAATAAAGCTATCTCATTACTGCAATCAGGGGCAGATGAATTCTGCGCAGAGTACTACAAAACCTTAAATGGTAAAATTAACAATCTTTTACTTCGTGTTTTCAATAAATTTTTGGAAGAAGGGGAACTCCCCAAATTCATGTATACTGCGCATATAATTGTTATTCCCAAAAAGGAAAGGAACCTGAACAACGCTCCTCATATCAGCCAGTCAGCTTGCTTGGAGTTGATACGAAAATACTCCAAAATCATGACCAACCGATTACAGCGAGTAGTGAGTGGTGGCAAGGAAAGCAGTGATGACGAAGTGGGTGGGTGATGTGCCCCCACCACCTTCATTGTGGAAAAATATAATCTTGGATACAATCACTTTGGAAAGCTGAGATTTTGTGTCAATGGACAATATCATCAAAGTTGATATTGCCAAAGTTTGGGATGGTACTGCATCAAATGCAGATAAGAACTGAATGATTTGTAGAATAATAATGCAGAAGAACTCACGAGTGACACTAAATGTTTTTCTTGAGCTTGTGTGCCAATGTAACGGATCTGTGTCTTTTTGTTAGTTGTGCAAGTTGGACTGTCATACTTAAAACGTTTCAATAACAAATTCTACAACAAGGTGCAAAATGTAGGAGATGTCTTACATTTATTAAAAAGACCAAAACAAAACAATTTACCATATAACTAATTTACAGTAAAAGGAAATTTTAGACTTCAAACACCTCTTGTACCTGAGCCTAACCAAGGAGAAGGTCCCAGTGGTGTGGAAAACATCTTGCCTTTTACGGTACCAAAGAAAGCTCATCCATCAGTCATGAATGACCATAGGCCTGTTGCCCTGAAACCCCACATCATGAAGGTTCTGTTTGCCCACCTGAGCAAGCAAACAAGCTGCTATCAGGACGGCCCCCTACAGTTTGTTTACTGCTGTGGAGTTAGAGCTGAAGATGCTATCATAGACCTGCTTAAATGAATGCATGTAGACAAGGCAGACAGCACTGTGAGGAACATGTTCTTTGATTTATCCAGTGCATTTAATACAATCCAGTCTGATTTGCTTTGTCAGAAACTCCAGAAGACTTAAGTGGAGACCTTAACAATCACCTGGATGCTAATAACGACCTGACAAACAGAAAATAGTTTATGAGATTGAAAGGTTGTGTGTCTAACCAGGTAGTCAGCAGCACAGGAGCGCCACAGGGAACTGTACTCTCACCATTCCTTTTCACTCCTTACACCTCAGACTTCCAATACAAGACAGACTCCTGTCATCTGCAGAAATACTCAGATGACTGCAGTCGTTGGATGCATCAGAGATACACAGGAAGTTGAGCACAGACAGCTGATGTGGAAGAAATCATCTTATCTTGAATGTGAGCAAAACAAAGGAAATGATGGCAGATTTTGGGAGAAACAGGAATAAGTTAAACAGTATTCCCACCATAAAGAGAGGAAGTGGAGGTGGTGGATGACATCTATGTTAAGTCTGGACAGTACACTGGACAGCAGATGCAACAACAGAGCCATCTACATGTAGGCTGTACTTATTGAGGAAGTCTCTGCCCTTTGGTGTTTCCAGCAATATGCTGCAGATTTTCCATAAGTCTGTTGTGAAGAATTCATTATCTTCTGCCATTATGTTGTCAAAGCAGCATCAGAGCCAGGGACTTGAAAAAGCTCAACAAGCTGATGAACAAGAAAGTTTTTTTCCAGTCACTGCTGTGGACACTCTAGAGATGAAGGTTTATTTATAAATTGAAGAACATTACAGACAACCCTACACATCTTCTTGACCAGGCGGTCATACAATAGAATGTATTCTGTCAGACATTTGTTTAGAACTGCTGTAATACTGTCACAATACGTGAGGTTGTCACCAGGCCAAAGTGCAGTAGGACCTTGGATGGAATTAAGGTTTTTAATAGAAAAAATACAAAACAAACTTGGAGAAGGTGAAATGGAGCAAATATGGAATAATCTATGGAGCCACAAGGAACAGGAATACTGACAAAAAATACAGTGTATCAATCAATGGTTCAATCAACTATTATCTATTCGTCAGGTAGTTATTATCATGACAGTCAGCTTATTTCAAGAGGAAGGTAGTGGAGAAGAGACAGCTGAGATAAATGAAACAAATGACTGAGGAGTGGAAACCAATAGACTGGAGGGATTACAGGGAATGTAACAAAATGTACATAGAATTGACTACAAGATCAACTAATTCTCAAAGAACAGCACTAGAGAATAAAAGCAAACACTTAAGGGCAATAAAGTAACGCATGAACCAGGGAACGTAAAGAACCTGTCAAAATGCATCAGAACACAAACACCTGGAGGGCTACAGGTGGTCCTTCCAGCCTATAGCCATCACTATCCACAAGAAGCCTTTGATAAAACTTATTTTTTCTAGGGGATTATTAATCAAAGGCCAAGTCCTTGACATGGCCTTTGCAACATCTCTTTCCTGTCTCTCAACCTCATTTCCTGTCAGCTTACTGTCAAATAACACTACTGGTGCCTACAAATACAGGGAGAAAATAATAGATAACACCATATAAAACTTATTTTTGCTTTAAAATAAATGTGTTTATTGTTGCTTTTTTTTGTCCTGTCCTTGTAAAGTCACTTGAGATTTTGAATGAAATGCTATGTTTCAGGATGATTTTCTGATCCACGTGCAGAATCATTCACTGAAAGCAAAATGCTAAATGCCCATGGCTTAATTTACAAATGATAAATGTGCACACTGAGGCGGGTTTCTGAGTCCAATTTTCTGTGGGGTTTGGAAGAGGAGACGGGTGAGGGATAACCTAGATGATGAATTCTAAACAGATTATGGGGGATGACGTTACTTACAGTTCCAAGAGTTGAAGGCAGAAGTTGAGTCCAGTTTTAGTGGTGGCTTGAGATCCAGAGTTTTGGAGAGCGGGCAGACAGATAATGGCTTGGGATGTCGGTATTCCAGTAAGTGACTGCGGAGTGAGTTCCCGAAGAGTGGAGAGGATTAGGTAAGTTCCCGAGTCTACTTGAAAGCCAGTGGTAACTTTGACCTAGGAGGCACAGAGAGTACAAAGGGTGAGCTGAGCAGATATAAGCTGGTAACAAAACTAACATCCCTCAGAGGGAAACAGAGATAACCAAAGAATTGTAGCAAAGGATAACACGCAAAGGCTCGACTCTACCAACAAGGCTGATCATCAGGCGGAGACTGGTCACCCTACAGCATCCCTATTAGATAAACAGACAGGTGGGTGGTCTGCAGCCTTCAGTGAAGATCCTCTGTTCTGAGTGAGGGCTCACACAAACACAAGCTCACATTCACACAACAGGATTGCAGCACAAAAGTCAAAGAAAACTTGCCTTTTTTTTTTAAGACAATTCCAATCTTTGTGCCATGTGACCAACAGCAGCTGAGATCCCTTCAAACAGTGTGCTTGTTTCCTTTGTTTGTTAAAAAAAAGCTTGAAGAGAAGGAATGCATGTCATTTGACCACATTTAATAGAAGCCAGCATGAGAAGAAGAAAGGCATTCAGTGACTTGTGGGCTTGGAACAGAGAATGGCAGGTTCCTGGCAGGTGGAGATAAAGGAAGCTATTAGCTTCATTTTTCCTTATGAGGCCAGGGGTTTCAGTAAGGGTGCCCTATAAGCTTTCTTCGCCTTAAAGCTCGCACCGCGTAGGAATCTTAGGGAGCGGGGGGTTCTCTCTGCTATCTGGAGTTCTGCCAAAAGCTGGAGAACCAAAGGATGGGGCTAGAGTCAGACCTTAGGTATGCTTGGAGGAGTCTTTCAGCCTGGTTAGGCATGGCTGCTGTCCAGGATTCATTAGAAAGAGCGTCCTCCTGTTAAGCCATGCGCAGCAGCAGACCTGAGCTGTGGTGCTAAATCAGAGTCAGAGGAGTCCAGAACTATTACATTTCTATAGCTTTTTGAGTGTTTTACACAAGTGGAAAATAAACGTTGTTTTCTTTCTTTGTGTTGTAGCATTATCTATCCACCAATGGCATTGTTTTTGGTCTTTCAATATTTGAAATTGTATGAAAGATGACTGATACTCTGCTTCTTGAAATGAATTAACTCTACCCTTTTAAAGCAGTTTTATGTCCAGTGTCGATACTTTTATAACTTTTACTTCATACTAAACTTTTTGAAAGAAATCTACTCCTTCCTGGATGTCTAAATGAATCTTCATCGGCATATTTTGGTGAATTTGTGGGACATGACTAAATCTTTCAGTTTTGCTCCTATCTGGATGTCACGTAGGGGACTATTTGTTTTGCAACACCAAGTGCACATTTCTCCATCTTAGTCAGCAGTTAAAGTGTCTTCTGATGTATTCAAGTGCAAATTGGTTCTTAAAAGCAGGTAACATGAGGACACAGTCAGAGAGTTTTTGTATATGGTGGAGTTTGGCAGTAACCACACATTTTTCTTACAGGCCTGATGAAGAACAAGTGGAAAATGGTGGCAGAAACAGGAACTCCATGATTGCCTTGGGCCACCAAAACAAACCAGACCTTTCTTGGCTTTAGTAAGCGTCCAGGTAGTGAACAATTTTTTTTTTCTTTTCCAGTCCTTGTCATGTTTGAAGACAAAATGACAATTACCTGTAGTCATGTGTTCACAGGCTACACATTAGACAATCCAGTCGGAGTAGCCATGCACAATTATCAGCAGTGTTCTCCTTGGCTTGGTCCTTGGGCCTGTACCTTTTCTAACTTATTTCCTTCACTTAGACAAGGAACACAATATTCAGTTTAACTGCCAAGCACTTGGTACACAGTTGAGCCTGTCTCCCAAACCTAAGTCACTGATTTTTCTCTCCATTTCGTCTGATTGTTTGGTAAAACGAGTTTTATCTCTGCTGACTGAATACAGCAGAAAAAAAACCACGTCATTAAGACTTCTGCCCTATTAAACATGTATAAGCTACAACAAATAATGGAGGACGTGCATGTATGTGTTGATTTAAATTAAAATTTGGCTTTGGAATTCATTAAAGTTTATATTGCATAATCATTTCACCATAGTCATATAATGGTTTAAACAAATCTTTAAAAGCTGCAAAATGAATATGACAAACATGACGACATGATGAGTGTGTGTGCATTTCTGAAGCAGTACACTAATCATGGCTGTCTGTAAACCTCCTGAGTTCTCTGTCAGATACACTCTTTAAACATGAAATCACTATAGGTGATGAAATGTTTTCACCTGTCTTGTACTAACTATATTCTCTAACCGTGGAATGGAATTACATATCAATTTGATGTAATCTATTGTTCTGTTCTTTTTTGCCTTCTGTTAATATCAGATCAAAATTGGCTCACACTGAGAGGAGGACACCACGAGCTTCTACCAAGAACTTTTAAGACTTTAAAGGGAATGAGAAGGAAGAGGAGTGGGAAGACAAGAGAGGAGCAGTTTGAAGAGACGACTGTGGGACAATGTGTATCCCTACAGATGATTGGAGATGGTCGACTTTCTGTTTATTTGCCTCTGTGCAAAGGTGAAAACAAAAGAGTGCAAAGCTCCCACTGCATTGTGACATAATCTATTCTATGTAGAGTGTACAGCTTTTACATTCTACATTTTTATTCCTAAAGTTAAAAGAAGCATAGCTTCAAACCTTTTTATTGAAACATGGTAAATACATTTCAGACAAATGGCAGCTGTTTTTGTGTACAGTACATGCATAGGAAGCATTACAACAGAACATGTGATGTGTGTGGGTATGAGATGATGTGTTCTGATGTTCGCATGTGTATACCTCAAACAGGTTTGGAAGAGATGAAAACATGCCAGATATGCACCAGCTTTTTTTTCCCTAACGTAACATTTCCAATGGCTGGTTTTATTATTGAGTTATGGCACCATAGTTGTAGTTTACTGATGAAGTGGAAGGAAATAAACTTGAGAAACAAATAATAACAATATAAAGAACACTGCAGGACTAAGTCGTCTTCTTTCATATACTTGCTGTGCTTCGTACATGGCTTGTGGCAGACTGCGATTAGGACTCTGAACACCACCTTCCTTCTAGCCAATGATGCGGTGCTTTGTGTTTGTCTGTCACATAAAATCCACACTAAATGTTCTAAGATCGTATTTGTAACAAAAAGGGTGTGAAAAATTCTGGAGGGAACGTTTTCTTTTTGTCTGGTCTTAAAGTTCTTTTTACAGTGCAGACAGTGCACAGTAAAATATCATGTGTCAAACATGACAAACACAACGAGATTAACACTGAGCTACACCCTAAGGAATAAAAACTGACAAGAAAAGGATCATGAAATCG
The DNA here is from genome assembly GCF_011125445.2 of Fundulus heteroclitus. Lineage (NCBI taxonomy): Eukaryota > Metazoa > Chordata > Actinopteri > Cyprinodontiformes > Fundulidae > Fundulus > Fundulus heteroclitus. The sequence goes on along the minus strand of NW_023396781.1, from coordinate 4,234,209 downwards.
AAATAATGTAAAGATAAAAGAGAAAACCTTTCAGTGGCCTTACAAAATTAAAGATAAAACAAAACAATGAGGAAAAGGGGGAGAGCAAACGGTGGCAAAGGCCAGAACAGAGGAAACGTCCATGGACTTGATTTGCAGAATGAAATTAAAAGTTTCAAGGTAAAAGCCACAGTACCCTCTAATGGACAAAGTGGAGAGTAGCAATTTAAATACCTCTGTAAAGTCCATCAGCTGAGATCCTGCAGTGTGTTTGGGATAAAAGCTGTTTCTTAAAATAAAAGTACAGTGTCCTCCGCCAGAGAAGCATGGTGTTCATATAATGCACGGTGTCAGTCAACCTTCTAAGATCAGGGTTTTTACATGTTGTATATTATTTTCTTGGTAGTAGATCATGATAAAAATATCTTTCTCCACAATCATAGTCATAGTCTGCAACAAAAAAAGCCAATAATAAACACTATAGGTGCAGCCAATTCTTTAGAACACTGGTAAAAACTACTCAGTGACTGAGTCACTGGGGAATTGCTAAACTGAAGCATCGAGGCTCAATGGAAAAAGTGACGATAGCAAAGACTCAGCCTTGAATTTCAACTGGTTACATGAAGACACACATAGGCTACTGCCAAACTCTTCACATTATCATTATTGATCTACGGGTTTTAGTATGTCGGTCCACCCTTTGTAGCTATAACAGCTTCAACTCTTCTTTGAAGGGTTTCTGCAAGTTTAGGGCTGTTTATAGGCATTTTTTTTTACCATTCTTCCACAAGGGCACTTGTGAAGTCAGACACTTGTGCTGGACACGAGGGCTCCGCTCACAGTCTTCACGCTAATTCATCCCAAGGATGTGCTGTTGAGTTGAGGCCATGACTCTGTTCAGGCCAGTCAGGTTCTTCAACACCAAACAGCATCATCCTCGTCCAGTGTTCTATGATTTAACACGCATACATACATGACATTCCTCATGCTGAAAACAATGCCCATACTGCATAGGCTGAGAGGGATTCCTTCATTGCTGTTCAGAGCTCAGTCGCCTTTGGCAGAGTGGTTTCGGCTTTCACAGTTTGGTTGGCATCTGTAGTTCCTGCTGCTGTTAGTGTTAACAGAGCAGTAGTATAGCACCAAACTTTACACAATGCAGTCAAGCCTTCTTTCCTGGCAGCCTCCAAACCCTGACTCATCCATTTGGTTGTCAGACAGAGAATAATGAATCCTCACTCCAGATATCACGTCTCCACTGCTCTAGACCCCAGTGATGGCATGCTTTACACCACTACATCTGACACTGTCAGATGCACTGTCTGACACTTCCACGAGGCTGTCTAGTCTGAAGGCAACACAGTTTTGGGACCGGTGTATTTCTCTCCATGATGAAGCCACTAAAGGAGCCACACCTTTACTTTTTCTTTAACATAGAAAACTACTCCTGGATCAGTGCCTCTGTGTTCTTGTTGTCTCTCCGTCTTCTCAACCCCTCAGTCGGTCATAGACTGCCATTCACACTGAGTCTGGTTCTGTTTCTGCTGGGTTTTTTTTCCTGTTAAAGGGGATCTTTCCTCTCCACTGTCGTTACATGGATGCTCGGTATAAGAGATTGCTCCAAAGTAAATAACACAATGCCAGTGCCGGTCCACTGTGGCAACACGCTCCCCCAGGAGCGAATGCTGGAAGTCAATGACTCAATGCAACCTGTTGGGTTTCCTTAGATAGAAAACTTTTTTATCAATTTCATTTAATAACTTGTAACAATCAGCCACTATTATGTTTATATTTCAGATACACAACTGAAATAACTGTTCATAATAGTGAAAACACAAATGTACAGCACAGTTAAATAACAATGCCACAGTTGAGTTTCAATTGGCTTGATTTGGTTATTTCTTGGAATGTGTGAGTGTGTCAAAATGTATCTTCCACTGAATTAGTAGGCTAGATATCTTGGCGTTTCCCCTGTAAAAAGGTGAAATGACAATGACTGTTAATGTTAACCTTTGCACACAATTGTTTTGGGACACCAGACATTAAGGAGAAATGGATTAAAGAGGGTGTTTCAGCAGGATGGTGCTTTATATCTTGACTGAGAAAATATTATTGGGATGAAATTAAGACATTGTCAGTTTGTATTAGTTTGTAAATAATGTTTTTTATGTTCATTATTTGATATAAGTATTGTATTATTTTCCAACTTTAGTTGTAGTAGCTGTTTCATCCCTGGTAATGGTTTCTGTTAATGTAGATCCATTTGTTTTTAAGACATCGGACATCTATTGTTCAAGAGTTGTTTTTTATGTTGTTTCTTTTGGGTGGTTTGATCTAACTCTATTGGCCTGAAAATAAATTAAAAAGTTATTTTATGGTCTTGTGTTTATTGCACCCTTTTGGGTACATCCTCCATGGCCACTCGACCAGTATGACAAGCGTGTAAAAATGAATTCAGTCTAGTTAATTTATTTAGCTCTAATTCACAGCTGATATAATCTCAAGGCACTTTCCAAAGTCAAGTCAGTCAAATCCTGCGGACAGATTGGTCATGAAGTTTTCTATCTATGGAAACCCAGCAGGTTGTATCGAGTCATTGACTTGCAGAATTTAATCCTCCTGGAGGAGCGTGGAGCCACGGTGGACAGTCATCTGCATTATGTCATTGACTTAGCAGCAATCCATCATAATGAGCATGCGTGAACAGTTTAAAAGAAAACCAACCAGTGTGAACGGCCATCTGCCACGACCCACTGGGAGGAGACAAAGCAGAGATGCAAAAAGAGCACAGTACTGATGCAGAAATAGTTTCCATGTGAGAGAAAAGTAAAGGGTAATGGCAGCATTAGCTCTTTTAGTGGCTTCAGCTGAGCAGATAAACTTAGAACCAGTTTTCAGGTCTAGAGGAAGAAACAAACAAGTAGTTGCAGTAAAAGCTCAGCCAAGAGCTTTATCCAGCAGAGAAACAGGGCCGAATGTGTCCTCTATAGGAGAACATGAAGAAAATTTTAAGAGAATAAACAGAGAGAACATAAAGTTAATGCATAACAGCTAATAATGCAAGATTTAAGAATAGTAGAATACAGCAGAGTAAGTGAAAGTAGTCATTAAGTCTAACTATAAGCTTTGTCAAAAAGGAAGGTTTTAAGATTAGTCTTAAAAGTAGACAGGGTGTCTGCCTCACGGACCAAAATTGGGAGTTGGTTCCACAGGAGAGGAGCCTGATAGCTAAAGGATCTGCCTCCCATTCTACTTTTAGAGACTCTAGGAACCACCAGCAGACCTGCAGTCTGACAGTGAAGTGCTCTGTTAGGAACATACGGGGTAATCAGAGCTCTGATATATGATGGAGCTTGATTATTAAGGACTTTATACGTTAGAAGAAGAATTTTAAATTCTATTCTTGATTTAACAGGAAGTCAATATAGGGAAGCTAAAATAGGAGAAATATGATTAATTTATCACAGAAGAAGTGATTGACTAAGCTGTGTGTTTTGAAATCTGAACTTGACTGCATGGTTTGACAACTAGGATCAATTTGGATTGGATGCATTCACTAAATCTGTCTGCATGACGGGGTTGAACTACAGGCCTACATTTCTATATTTATTTTATTTATGTACTGATTTTAATATAAATCTGTATGCCTTTGTGCCTTAATAAGGCTAGAAAGCAGAGTAGTAATATTATCATACAAATAAACGTGCCTAGTGTGTAGGCCTATTTGATAATTGTATTCTGAACAGCGTAAGCAGTGTTTGTATAGTTTCTATTTTTCATGTCTGTCTGCTTGTTTTGAGCAAAAACAGAGAATGAGAACCAAAACCAGAACACCACACCGTACCTCTTATGTTACTTACATAAGTTTTAACAATGTCTGATATTTTTGACCTTTTTTTATTTTGATTTATTTTTTCCTGGCACTAGATTATAAATCTAAAGAGAAAAGGTCAGTTTCGGAATTCATTGCTTGAAATATTTTTGCTTTTGTTGTACTGTTGTTGCGAAGGACACTTGATCGGAAAGTTAATCCAAAGTTTTAGTTTTGTCCCTCTGCTGTACCATCCAGGGAAGCTCGGTCAACGGGTCAGGATAAACGGAAGTGGTTCAACTTTATTTACAAAATAAAAGCCTGCACTTGTCGTTGCCAAGGCAGCTGCATTTAAACAGGCTGCAGGAGATTGTCTTGTAAATCAAATATCTCCACCTAGAGGCTGACAAAAAAATCTTATTATGCTCTTCATTTCGTGATCTTTCAGCTTGCTGACAAGATTAACTGTTAGTTTTTACCATGTAAATTCAGAATAAAAATCCAAACTCATAATCCAATGATTTGTCCCACGTGTGTTCAAAGATGGTGTTGCGCATACCTTAAATGAATCTGTCATCTGAGTTTCTTTTGCCTTTCTATCACCTGGAAGCAGTTTTTTGCAGTCTCTGTCGTACAGCGAGGCGTTTTCCTCCACACACCTGCTGGTCATAAGAGAATTTCTCTTCTTCACACCAATCTCTGTAAATCTGAGAGATGGTTCTGTGTGAAGATCCCATAGGCAAGCAAGTCGGAAATAATCATACCACTCCTTTTGGTCCCAACAACCAGTGTCGGCTGGTGATTGAAAAAAACAGAGGAGGGAGGGGGCTTTTATGTTGTCGTTGTAGTCTGACTCTTCCCTTTGCATCCGCGTTTGACTGACAGAAGTTGGTTGTGGCTTTTGTTGGCAGGCATCATGAATTAATGTGATTGGATGAAGAATGACACAAAAGCACTGATTGGCTACAGAGAGAGAACTGCCCTGAGGAGAATCTGTAACTCACCCCAAAATAAAAAAATTTTTTTGCAGACAAACTGCATAAACTCAGCCTAATAGGCTCGACACACGGGGGCGCGACAAATGACAGCGACTAATGGCTTTCATCGCCACCGTGGTGAAGACCCAACACACGGAATGCGACAGCGACGGCCGTGTTTTAAATCTTTGTGTCACATCGCAAGCCCAGGTATGCACATCTACATGTATGACCTCAAAATTTCACACGCATGAATTTCACCAGTCGCTTAGCTGGAGGAGGGAGAGCCATTGTTGCCTCATCGCATAAGTTCCATAGGAAATGAATGGAGAGGGAGCGATGTTGTCCCCTGTGTGTCGAGCCCATAAAGGTGCTACTTTAATATTATTGAGCTTTTTTTTTTTTTTACATTTTCATGTAAACTTGTTTCTGCAATATTTGTCTAAAAACTGTGTCAGTGCTGCCCTCTTAGGGGTGAATAGAGGCTATTGTATTTGAATTTTGTCATTGGTTCAAACTGTACATGCTTTCTTCACCATAGCCCTGCATCCAGGTATAAAAGCATCTCAGTCAGACACCCTGTTGCCCTTGTAGCAAGTCAGACTCAGGAGTAGGAATCATGAGCATTGGGAGCATTGGTCGATGTTTAGCTTTTGTTACTGCTGTGAATGTCAGTCCATGTTAGCAATGATGCTGCTAACATCACTTTACCACTCATAAACTGCAACTACTTTGTACTCCGCTGCCTTTGTAACGCCATCTTCGGGCATCACTGAGCCAGTTGCTCCAACTGAGAACACTCAGCTCCGCTGGGCTCCACAAAGCCTCCCTCAACCTCTGGTGACGAGGAGGGTGAGAAATCCTCCACCTTAAAAGACCAACCTGTGGCAACACCTCCAGTGTTGCCCTGCTTAATCCCCCACCCCGCAAACCCACCTCTTAGCCCTGCCCCTCAGGGTATATTGGCATGTTTAAAAATTTGTCCTTGGTGGTTTAGAGTTACACTTTAAGTAACCAGTTAGTAACCAGCCTGAAATCACATAGCAGCCTAAAGTTTAAGAACATACATACACACCCATCTGGCCAGTGTCCTATATTAATTAATATATAAAATATTAATTTAGATGTATACGAAAAATAACCTCAGATAAACCCAAAATACAATGGGGATGCTGAAAAATCAAAAATCTCATTTTATGAGTTTTTGTGTACACTAATTTTCTCCTGCAATTTTGATGGAGGCGGCGCACAAGCGCCCCCTACTGACAGAGCCCACTGCCAACAAGCATGCCATGTTCAAAGTCACATACATCATGTCTTCTCCACCAGCTCAGTCCTAACCTCAGCAATAAATCTTCACCGCCTCTCAATGCAGTCAGTTGCTGTCATGTGGCCGAATGGTCTTAACAAACAAACAAACGAACAGGTGTACCTAATAAAGTGGCAAGAAAAGTATGTTTTTTTTCCAGCGTTTTCATGTCGCTCCCACTCCCTAACTAGTTTATTTTGAAAAGCAGCGGAAGTTCTCTGCGTGGAAGCTGCAACTTTCCACGACAACAAAAGAATCCGCGGAGTTGACTCGACAACAGTTAGGGAATGTGGAGGGAGACGGTTCGGGCGTTTTATTTGGCTTAACCGGAGTTTGGACGGACTATTTTCTACTGAACATGTGGTTCTGCTTCTCCTCCACGGCAAAGTGGAGGTTCCTTCGGTCAGCCTGCAGCGATCTCCTCGGCTGGTAAGTCAGACCTCCTTGTTGACCAAGTGCAGTGATTGAGTTTCTGTTGCACCGCCTGCTTCCTGTAGCAGATAACACACCTGACTGCTCGCCATCGGCGATGGGAACTAAAGCAAACCGTGGAACCTGTCGGATTTTTTTTTTTTAAGAAAACTTGAGTATAGAAGTTCTGTCAGTGTGGCTTATTCCAACAACCCATCAGATACAAGTGCCAGTCCTGGCGACTGCTCCCCTGGGGCCGCCGCCACAGCAACAAGTCATTACAAGTCGCAAACACACAGACCTGAGCTTTTACGCTGGATTCTCCTTTTGAAGCAACCGTGTGAAAGAGGAGTGATGACACTTTGTTGTTCAGCTAGTGGGTTAAAACAGAAAAAAAAAAAAAACACATCTGTTCTCCCGAGATTGTTTCCACATACCAACTGCCTAATATGAGGAGAACCACGTCTGTCTAATCTCCATTCACAACATTTACGCTCAGCGTTGCACCTTCTAAACAAGTAAACGGCTTTGTGATCGTTTCCAGATTTCTGACGAAAATACAGTTCGCTCTGACTGTCACTGATCTCCAGAAATTCTTTCTGCTGCAACCAAAACACCCCCTTCCTGAGTCCATTCCAGCTGTCCGCTTTATTCTGGGAAAACATGTTTTGTTTCTAGATAGACCCGCATGAATGGATCAAATGAACAGACCCCAAATGTGCAAATAATCACTGACTAAAGTAATAAAGTAGTTTTAAGTACTTGCCGGTATTATTACACTCCTGTTTTTAAGAATGGAGAATTACTTTTTTATTTAATTCTTTTAAAGAGTCTCACTCAGACTCTTTACCCTTTCCCTTTGGAGTCAGCTGTAAGAAACCAGTTGTTAGCCTTCTTTTTCTTAGGCAGGAGATAGTCAGACTTTTATGACACCAAAAAGGAAAATAGTTGCTGTAAAAATAAACTTCTCAAAGGGATTGCAGAAATTATGGATGTCAACAAGGTTTATGTTGTTTGGGTGCATTGATGGCTCTAACACCAGTGTTGACCTTAAAGTCAGTATGTCAGATACTTGTGACTTGTGAATAATCTTAACTTTGATGCTTTAGTAAAACTCTAGTTGCTTGACTGCAGCTGGTCCAAAATGCTGCTGCTCTTCTTTTATCTGCTACCAGTAAATGAGAGCACATTTCTCCAGTTTTAACAGCAATTAATTGGCTACTGGTTCACATTCGCATTGATTTTAAAATTATTTTATTTGTTTTTAAATATCTTCATGGTCTTGCTTTCCAGTAAACTTATGTGTTGGACCTGCTTCATATGCACGCTCCCTCTGGTTTGCTCAGGTCTGCAGATCAGTTTTTATTAGACATCCGAAAAACAGAGTGCAAAGACGTAACCGCACTTCCTCTGTAGTTACACAAATTTTGGATTCAAGTAGCTTTACACATCAGGCAGGCCATTTCACTTTCTGGGTTTAATGTTCTCTCAAAACAGATCTTTTTTTGGCCTTTAACCCAGTTTGAGATGTTCGCTTTTAAAAAATGTATTCTTTGTTTTTGTGGATCTGCATTTTATTTAAAATTTAGCTGGCTGTAACTTTTTCTTCTGTTCTGAATTACTAGTTTTTAGAGTGTATAAATAATGTTGAGTTGAGAATATTAGTTTTCAAAAAGGTGGAAATAGGGTTGCTTTGCAAGCAGAGGTTCTTAAAAAACATCTCAACAACATAACACAATCTTTTTTTCCCTGACTTTAACAAGAAAATATTGTAGTTGATTATAAAAAGCAGAATCTGAATTATCAGATTCATATCCAGGCAATGATAACACCCCTGATTATCATTAATCTATGTGCTTGTTTATCAATGTAGGTGTGTAACCTCATTGGTGAATGAGGCTACATTTCATCAAGCCTATATGGTCCGACATTTTTCCCTCAACTGCAACACTTGAAGCACACACGGGTTCACGCTGCGTCTTTACACATAATCCAAATGCTGATGTCCTTTCTCTTTTGAGCTCCATGCACTTCTAGCCTGTTACAGTTTATAACTTTTGTCATCACCTTTTACAGCGACAGGTTTCTCATCTCACTTTCCGCCCTGACCAGACAAATCTCTGTTGCACACGGCGCTCTAGTGCGTAATTACACAAGCCCAAGGCTGAGTTTAAAGTTGTTCTCTGAGCATGTTTTGTTTGGAGCGGAATGAATGACTATATTCTGCTTTGCTTTTAGCCCACTAATAGTCTTAAAGATGGTATCCTATAGGAAATGTAGCACTTTTTATGCATTGCAACCCCAGATTTGATGAGTATAAGCAGTTTTTCAAGCTCTGTGCCTCGCGTTCCTAAGTGACAAAAACAAAATCACAATTTTGTAACGTCTGGTACCAGCATAATTTGTACAAAATAATACCGGTTTGAGGTTGTGAGGTGGGCAGATTTTTTTTCCCCCATTGGAGCGCTGCGCGCAAGGAACAAAGGGTGGAAAAAATATACAAATAAAGATTGTAAAGGCCTCCTTTGGAAGGAAGAGGAGGAATGCAGGGTCGGAGCTGAACCCTGATGTTACAAGTCCCTTAAAACTCCCCTTAAAAGTGTGCACCTGAATTCAAGTGCAAGGCGACGCAGCAACCCACCGCAGCACCACTGGTTCTGTGTCGTCAACCAAAATTGCATGAAACACAACCACTAACTCTGCTATTGATTTTAATTGGAACATTTTGCTATGGGCAGAAGGACATTAAACGTGGTAGTTCGTGTTTTGAAGCCTGGCCGCTGATAAAAGTCCCTGGCTCCGAGGAAAGGGAGGGGAAAGGAGCAGTATTCAAGAGTGTTGAAGCACCGAAACTGAACACATATAGTTCAGAAGCAATTCGGAATGAATAAAAAAGATACTTATAAACAGACTAAGTGGTGTTTAAGACTGCATCTGGTTAGCAGAACTGTATTCTGATCCAACGTGCAGCCATGACTGGTTCTGAATGAAGGCTTTACCTGGCACAACTCTCCCCCCTTTACCTCCTGCGTAAGCAGTACCGGACCGTACCGGCTTATGCTTTCACCTGTGGTTAAGACCAAAACTATTTATAGCTCTGATGGCTCTTCCTACTGCTCTGTTAACGCTAACAGCAGCAGGAATTACTGATGGCCACAAGCTGTGAAAAAAGCTTAAACAGCTCTGCAGAAGGTGGGCTTTAGACTGAGCTCTGAATAGACAGTGTTGACGTATCATCTGTAGCCCATATGGCCGTGTGTGCGTGTGAATTCAGGGAAATGCGTGTGTCACACGGTCGTTGCGTGAGAGTTGAGAGTCCTGGGGATGCTGCTCTATCAAGTAGAGAATCATGAATATATATTACAGTCTTGTTTTTTTACATTGTTCTGGTGACGTGTTTACGTCCAATGACTTCATGCTGTAAATTCATCTGAATTCTACAGACTATGTCCAGTATATTAATCTTTACATCACTGGGAGCAGGGGCAACTGAAGGAGTGACACGCAGGTCCCATTTTTCAATATGCATAAGTACTCCTAAAGCCCCTCCATCAGAAAATAACCACTAAGGAGGGTCAGTGTGGACCCAACATTTGGTCCAGGTTATTTGTAGCCTTTGTTACAATAGGATATATCATTACAAAATATATGAGGTTTATATGAGGTTTTTCAAAACACATCATTCAGTTTTAAAGAGCATACAGTTGTCCAGTTCAACTTGATAAAGTACTTAAAAAAAACTGACCAAAGTGATTTAGAGTTAAAAGAAACAAAATAAATTGTTACAGTAACCAATTAAAATCAGAAGAAAACAAAAACCTATAACACACCATGATTCACAAGCAACAACTCTGTATTACAATAATAAAACAGCATAAAGCAAAAAAAAAAAAAAATGAAAACTGATATAAAAATTAGCTAAAATCAACTTCTCACAGGTTGTCAAAAGGCCTGAATAGAAAAGAGGGGTTTTCAGAAAAGATTTTAAAAGCAGTCAGAGAAGATGGCTAAAGTGGGAGAAGTGGTTAAAAGCAAATATTAAATAGCACCAGAAAAAAAGGAATGGGCACCCGATGAAGTGAATCTAAAATGGTGGATATAATGCACCTTCAGAGTGGCAGTTAAAAAGACCAGCCTCAGGGCTCTAAACTAACTTTTCAAGATTTAAAAGTCTTTGTTGTTGTTCTGTAACCATAATTAAATTTTGGTGAGACATTCAGAATGATAAGAGGCAGACCCAAAGAAAAAAAAGACATACTTAATTTTTTTTTATAGCACCAATTCACAATTAACAAATCCAATCAATCACGCATCAATGATAAGAATCCCTAAAGGACAACCTCAAAAATGTAAAAACCTCAGAAGAAATATCTAACGTCGTTTTCACTCTGAAGAAAAATTATAAAAACTTATAGAATAAATGTCCTTGGAAGAAAAATATGTACAATGACAAATGTAGCATGTAGTGGGCTGGTGGTTTATTTGATTGTCTGAAGGGGTGTTTCTGCACTGGTTTCATTGTTATGCCCAATTTCCCCGAGGTGCATCAATTCAATTCAATTCAATTTTATTTATATAGCGCCAAATCATGAAACATGTCATCTCAAGGCGCTTTACAAAATCAAGTTCAATCATATTATACAGATTGGGTCAGATTATACAGATTGGTCAAAAATGTCCTATATAAGGAAACCAGTTGATTGCATCAAAGTCCCGACAAGCAGCATTCACTCCTGGGGAAGCGTAGAGCCACAGGGAGAGTCGTCTGTATTGTACATGGCTTTGCTGCAATCCCTCATACTGAGCAAGCATGAAGCGACAGTGGGAAGAAAAACTCCCCATTAACGGGAAGGAAAACCTCCGGCAGAACCGGGCTCAGTATGAACGGTCATCTGCCTCGACCGACTGGGGTTACAGAAGACAGAGCAGAGACACAACAAGAGAGACAAAAAAGCACAGAAGCACACATTGATCCAGTAATCTGTTCTACATTAGATGGTAGTAGCGGGTGAGCCGTCTTCCCTGGATGATGTCACAGTTAACAGAACGCCAGACCAGGTGTACCTACTATGAAGAGAAAAGAGAGAGAACAGAAAGTTAAAGCAGAAATGACAACACATAATGCATAATTGAAGAACAGTAGAACTCTATAGAGTGAGAAAATTAGATCCTGATATCCTTCAGTAGCCTAAGCCTATAGCAGTAAAACTGTAAAGGTAGCTCAGAGTAACATGAGCCACTCTCAGTGTTCCCCGCAGGAATTTGCTTAGGCGAGGCGGTGAGTTGGGGGTGGGGGGGTGGGACGACGACGACACGTTTTGCGCGGGGGGGGGGGGGGGGGGGGAGGGGGCAGAGAGACAAGTTCGCGGACCGACTCGCGGTGCGGCGGGGGGGGGGGGGCTGCGGACTGACTCGCGGAGCTGGGGGGAGGAGACGACAAGTTTTGCGCGTGGGGCCGCGGGGTATATCCATGTGTTTTTTCCCTGCCATTCACGCACGCGCGAAAGCAACAACAAAAAAACAGGTGTTAACGTCACATTAACATGCAAGCATGAGTTCGTTTTTTTTGGTTTTTTTGGAACGTTGGCGAGGCGGTAGCCTGAGTTTGGCGAGGCGGCCGCCTCGCCAAGATAGCGCTGCGGGAAACCCTGCACTCTAGTTATAAGCTTTGTCAAAAAGGAAAGTTTTAAGATTAGTCTTAAAAGTAGACAGGGTGTCTGCCTCACGGACCAAAACTGGGAGTTGGTTTCACAGGAGAGGAGCCTGATAACTAAAGGATCTGCCTCCCATTCCACTTTTAGAGACTCTAGGAACCACCAGCAGACCTGCAGTCTGAGAGCGAAGTGCTCTGTTAGGAACATACGGGGTAATCAGAGCTCTGATATATAATGGAGCTTGATTATTAAGGGCTTTATACGTTAGAAGAAGAATTTTAAATTCTATTCTTGATTTAACAGGAAGCCAATGAAGGGAAGCTAAAATTGGAGAAATATGATCCCGCATGTTGATTTTCATCAGAACTCTTGCTGCAGCATTTTGGATCAGCTGAAGGCTTTGAACTGCATTTTGTGGACTTCCTGATAGTTAAGAATTACAATATTCCAGCCTTGAAGTAACAAATGCATGGACTAGTTTTTCAGCATCACTCCTGGACAGAATGTTTCTAATTTTGGCGATATTCCAGAGGTGAAAAAAGGAAACTCTGGAAACCTGTTTAATATGGGATTTAAATGACATGTCTTGGTCAAAAATAACACCAAGATTTTTTACTTTATTACCAGAGGCCAAGTTAATGCCACCCAGATTAAGTGATTGGTTAAGAGGGTTTATTTTTTGAGGACTCTGGCCCAAAGATTACAACTTCGGTCTTGTCAGAATTTAGATGCAGGAAATTTAAAGTCATCCAGCTTTTGATGTCATCAAGACATGACTGCAGTCGAAGTAATTGATTGGATTCATCAGGATTTATGGATAAATATAGCTGAGTATCATCAGCATAACAGTGGAAATTAATCCCATACTGTCTGATAATTTTGCCGATCTGAAGCATATATATAGTAAAGAGAATTGGTCCAAGGACTGAACCCTGTGGTACTCCACAAGTGACCCTAGAGTTTGAGGAAGATTTATTATTAACATGAACAAACTGGAATCTGTCCGACAGATAAGATTTAAACCAGCCTAATGCTTTCCCCTTAATCCCTACAGTATGCTCAAGTCTTTGTAGGAGAATATTGTGATCAACTGTATCAAATGCAGCACTGAGATCTAACAGGACAAGTACAGACACAAGTCCATTATCTGAGGCCATGAGAATATCATTAGTGACCTTCACCAGAGCTGTTTCAGTGCTATGATGAGCTCTGAAGCCTGACTGAAACTCCTCAAGTAGGTCATTGCTTTGTAAATGTTCCCAAAGTTGATTAGCAACTACTTTCTCAAGAATTTTAGATAAGAAAAGAAGATTAGATATAGGTCTGTAGTTTACTAACTCATCTTGATCAAGAGATGGTTTCTTAAGTAAAGGTTTAATAACAGCTACTTTAAAAACCTGTGGTACATATCCATTTACTAAGGATAGATTAATCATGTCTAAAATAGTGCCACTGATCAAAGGGAATATGTCCTTAAACATACAGGTAGAAGGTTTAGATGAAGCTAAAATTTTAGATAACTCAGAAAGCTCTACTGCCTCTAAACAGTTCAAACACTTTGCAGGTTCTAAAGATTCCTCCAATGCTGCCTCACTTACTGAGGACGAGGTAATCAAAACATCAGGGTGAGGTTCAACCAAACTGCAGTGACACCAGTTTTACAGCTTCACTTTTGTTGTGTTAAATCGCTGTTCATATGGACAACTTTGATTGATTTCATTTATTAAATGATTGACTTACCATCTAGTTAACATAAACTTCTTTATTTGAAGCAAAATTATTTATTACCCCAATATTATTGTAACAGAACTCCTAAGTAGCAACTTGTTTTATGTGAGCTTATCAGCTCTGTCAGTCCTTTTTTCCCTAAATAGAACATTTGAAGTGGAAATGAAACAATACTTTTTTTTGTCTGGTTTATTGATTAATTGTGAAAATACTCAATGATTAATCGATTATTGAAATAAACATTAGTTACAGCCCAGGGGTCCATTCTTCGTACGTCGCTAACTCAGTTAGCTGGATTTTATTGTTGACGATTTGGCATGATCTTGGATCGTTTGGTTCTTCGAAACTTATCCCGGACTTGTTGTCATAGCAACATGTGTGCAAAGTTGAGCCTGCTCCCAAGCAAGTTTATTTCATGCAAACAGGATTAGATCGTAGCGGAGGGGATAGGGAAGTCTGTGTCTAGCCAGCGCAGTTGGACCACCTAGTGGCAGAGGAAGGGACAGAATTGTGGAACACCATTTTTTTTATGTTCAATAAAAGACGAAACAAATAATGCTTTGTTCCTGTTGTTTTATTTAAACAATTATTTATAAAGAAAAGTCAGCAAGTCATCTTTTGCCTGCAGTAAGAGATAGTTATGTAAAGTCAGTAATACTATGTGTAAAATGGTGTATTAGAATTTACTCTAAATATAAATATATACTGTAGAAAGTGATAGACACATCTATCATGGACAGTATTTACAATTTAATTTGTCTGCTGCTGTTTGCCAGCCCTCCTGGTTTTAGCAGACTTTGAGGTGTTACCTGTCGTTTTAATTGACTCAAATTCGGCATAACCTTCTTTTAAAAGCTCTTGTTCTGCTGGGAAAAAAACTGTGGGCGTTGTTTGGCCATGCTGAACAGCCAATAGCAGCACTGCTGATCATTGTTTCTACTATCGATACATTTCCCCTTTTAAACAAACGCATGAGCACGCAGTTGTCTCAGATAACTCAATCCAGTCATACTAATCGTAAACAACAGGTGTGTTCGAAGAACCCAATTAGCCGGATCATGATTAGCCGGATGAAATCATCTTGGATGTCTCATTTGATCCTGGATGTTTTAAGCAACGTACGAAGAACTGACCCCTAGTCTGGTCACATAAAAAGTTTTAACCAGAACAATTTACAGTTCTGGTTAAAAACTGATAAACTGTTAAAAAAGCCATGGTAATGTCCTTATTTATTGTAAGTGGGTGATACACCACTGCACTTTGTGGGAGCAGCCCAATTCCATCACTCAGTTCAAAGCTGGAGAATGACAACATTGGTGATGGCTGCTTTTATGTAACGCGACGTCCACGGGAGTTAAAATAGCCAAAATGTTGAGGTAAAAGTTCAGGAAAGACGCAGCACTCACAGGTGCTCAGCGAAGTCGTTCTCTCACACAGAAAATCCAACCCTCAGGAAAAGATGAACTCCTTCAGGGTAAAAGCTTCATTCACTAGGGACCAAGCATTAACCAGACCAATCCTGAAAGGCAGTGGTGCAACCAGTTAGAAGTCCTGGAACCGTGACACAGGGACCGTAAGTTTCGTAAATTCCCACCACTCCGGTGGGGACAAGGAGCACAGGCTTCCAGGGCTGGAATGATGTTAGGCACCAGGCAGGCATCAACAAGTCCCAGAAAACACGGAGAGATAGGGAAGCAAAGCACCTCTCCATGCTCTAAGAATAACAGGCTAAACCCCCCCCCTACCCCAAAAAAAACCCCAAAAACTTGCAAAGGATACCTTCAGGTTCACCAGGAAACCGCTTTGATACACCTGGCAACAGACACGCGCTTTTGCAGAGTTGGTGGAGTCAGGACCCGGAACAGGCAAAAGGGGCAAAGCCTTATTTCCAGCTTAGTTCAATATTGCTAGGTCTCTGTCAGAAAGTTGGAGAGTCTGACAATATTTTACAGAGACTTTACATTCACCATGTTACTCAATGAAATAAACACAAAGGAAAACAACACTGGCAGTGACCAACAGCAAGGCACACACAGGGGAGCCATCTGTCTATTTTGACAAAAACCCCCAGCATTATCATCAAAAAATGATTCTATCATTTTTTGATAGAATCCGAACCATTCCATGGGGTTGGCCATGGAATGGTTCGGGGGGCTCCAGGAATATGGGGAATGGGCTTTCCCCTCCTCTGTGCTGGGCCGACTTGCTGCCGGAGAGTTTGTGTGGGCTCCGTGCTCGGCCTAAACCGAGGGACATGCCTGCGGTGCTGGGTTGAGGTTTTGGGGCCCTTCGTCTCTCCCTGGGCCTGTTTGTCATGGGGGTGCTGCTCCTGTGCTCCATAGTTGGTCCAGACTTGTGAAAACATTCATTACTCTTGCGTTTCTCAATGAGCAGCAGGTGGCGGACAGGGGGCCGAGGCTCAGCAGTCCCTCCCAGCTGGAATCTGACCTGCTTCCTCTGTGTTCACACTGGCAATGAATCTAGCAGGCACAAAGCTTCCTCTGGCTGATCCCCCCTCACTGTCATGATGTTTCTATCTCAAAACACCACAGAAAAAAAACTGCTTCATTTATGGCTGTCTCGCATTTTTTAAAAACTTCACTGCTACTTCAAATAGCTAACTTTAAGTCAAAGCAAGTGCCATACTGGAACTTGTTGTACTGGTATTGCCTGTGTATGCTGCGTTCCCGGTCAGTTCATCACTACGTGTTAATGCTTTCAGGGAAGTGACAGTAGAAGATTCTCAAAGTATGATTCACTTATGTAGAAACGCAACAGTTTCACTGTATTAACACAAAAAAGTACAACAAAATCAGGTTTTCAGGTCAGGTTTAATAGGAAATGTCTGCTGCTGTTAGAAGAACGTATTTGTTACTGTTGTTTATCAAAGCCGACCCCCATCCCTCTATAAATGTTCATTTCTATCTCAGGATAAAGGGCTAAGTATCTTGTTATCTTGGAATAACAAAAAATATTTTGTCACAAGAGGATAATTACTAGGGGTGTTACAATACATCGATCCAAATCAATAAATGATTAACGATCCATTTAACATTAATGGAAAATGAAAATGTCAATCCTTATCGCCCTTTTTAAGATCTACCTTTATTTTAAGATTCACAAGGCATTAGATTAGAGCTGGGTGATGCATTGATTTAATGGATTAATTTGATTTTATAATTTTTTAAGATTTTATCTTGGAAAATTGGAATTTTATTTTGGTTCCATGAAGCGAATAGCATGCAATGCTGAATATATCTTTAGGAAAATGTATTTTCAAAATATTGTAAAGGTGAAACTTTTTTTACTATAATATGAGGCACATTCATTTACTCATTTACTTATTTTTTAAGTTAGTTTGAAGTTACACAGGTGAAGTGAAACCTGTGTACTCATTGTGTAACCCCACTAGCAGCAAACATTTATTTATATTTTCATAGTTTACAACGTCAGGGCCGCCATCTTTTTTTTTTTTTTTTTTTTACTAGCGTGTTTCACAGCTTGTGTTTAGTTCCACTTTAAATTCAGGTCGACTCCCAGAAGAAATGCTTGAAATAGAAACAAGTTTTTAAGTCATTTCTTTAATTTCTTTTTGTGAAACAAAAGGAGGAAAAAAGTGATGAATCAGATTTGATATAATAACATTGGAGATTTTATTTTTAAGCCATATCGCCCCGCCCTACATTAGACTAATGTGAAACGGTGATCTATCATTATTATTATTATTATTTTAAAATTAGAACAATGCATTTTTTTATTTAAATACCTGCTTGGAAATAAAAAGGTGAAATTATATTTGTTTTTATTTGTGACTTAATATATATGTAAATAATAGTAACAGGCTTTGTTATATCGGCAAATATATCATCATCCTAACAAATCGATTTAACCTCATATAGTGATAAAGCCGTCAATTTACACCCCTAATAATTGCCTTTGGGAGAAATATATAATGATAATGGTGATAATAGTTTTAAAAAAGTCTTTGGTCGATAGATATGTGGTGCAATAGAAAAATATAGGATAAATAAAAGGTTCAATAGAAGAACATTTTTCCTAACTTTTGCAATCCAGCCTATAATGTAAGTTAATACTACTGTCATTACATCGTCCCAACCAATCAGAGACGCACACCCAGGAACCAAGCTCCGCCCACTTCAAAGAGGAAGTTGGTTGAATGAAGGGTTGAGTTTGAATTCAGTGTTTGTGTTTTCTATATCTAAAAGTAGGTCACTAAGCAACAGCATAAAATGGCCAAGGCAGCACTAAAAATATATGTTTAGAATTTTTTGATAATTATCGATACCGATCAATATGATTTCTATTTTATCTATGTGCTTTTTTTCGCTAAATAGTCCAGCCCTAATTCAGGGAATTATTTTAGTGCAGTTTCAGAGAAGAAAGGAGACTCGATCAAGAACTGTATTTACATTATATTTATATCCCACTTTGTATTCCATGGTGGAATCACTGGCAGCTTTGCACATGTGTGATACATTTGCAGTGTGAACATGGAGTGAAGTGGGTTTTTCATCTGCTCCGACTGCATGACTTTCCGACTGAGGCAGCTGCAGTGTGTCTGTGAGACAGCGTTGAGGGCTGGGCAATATATCGAAATTTTACAAATATCAGAATCAGATATACTTTAATAATGCCAGACGTAAATTACTGTTTCAGTACAACCTCCATAACATATCAACGTTTTTTTAAAGAGATGTAGGATGAGAATATAGCGTCTATGTCGAGATGGTCAATGTTGTGTTACAATTATACTTTTATGTATTCCAGTAGGTTATTTTTCAGCTGTTTCTTATATTTATCTACAGCTGTTTGTTTAAAAAAGTCGTCAATTATGCCGTTGTCTCTAGTTTTCCTTCCCTCCTGAGAGCAGTGCAGCACTGTAGCCACTAGCAGCTTCACAGCCAGACAGGAAGAAGCAGGCAGTGTTGTTTTTTCAAAATAACATTTTAATGTTTTACAATATTTGAATTAATTTCACGCTTATATTATGGTTAGCATAAGTGCACTTATATAAGCTATGAACATGTATATTTATATCTTACATGCTTAACATTGTTTTAATATGCAGTATGTAAAGTGTGTGTTTATTTATTTATTTATATATATATATATATATATATATATATATATATATATATATATATATATATATATATATATATATATATATATATATATATATATAATATAATATAATACGTATGCATTACAGTAACTTTTTTAATCCCTCACTTTATACCATTGTTGCAGCTTGCCGATTACAGCTGCGATTAAAATGAGCTGTTTGATATATTGCCAAACAAACTGATCTGGAGTCAGCTGCTCTTAGGATCCTCCCTGCATGGTCTGGTTTACAGAGTTGGGTTGCATTTATTGATTCCACACTAATTAAAAGTTGCATATATCTGTAGACTGGTCATAGGGACACATCAGTCACTAATCTAAATGTTTATTTTTGTCTAGGTTTCTAGTCAGAGGCATAAATCTCCTTCCCTTGTCCTGGCTGAGAGGTTGTTTTTCCCATATCCACTGAAATCTGCTAATGTGCTTAGTGCTGGTACTGGTCGCACAGGAGACTAATGCTGTGTTCTGCATTAACCCTGACTCAAGGGTCAAGAATTCAAACTATGGCTACATTTTCACAGGTAGAAGATCGCAGTTAGGAATTGGTCGGATCTATAGAGGACCAACCCTCCAGAAATGTACTCGATAGTATCTTCAGTCAAACACATTGAGCACTGTGTTTCAGCAGCAGAAGTTCTAGAGGAAAACAGAATCTTTGACAATAACATTCTACTTTACGCTAACATTTGATTTTAATTACTTTTGCTGCCTCCACTTAACTTTACTGTGTTCACATCGTACAGACTAACAAACTGATCTCATCTGTGCACAAGATGTTGCAGGAAACTGTTTCTACAATGAGATTACACTGAATTCAAGCACATGTTCTACTTTAGTGTCCAACTGTGTGTTGGCTAGAAAATAATTTGAAATCATGCTTTTTCGACATCTAAATATTAGACCACTGGATTTCTGTCAACATTTGAAAGTGGAGCCATCACATCTTCGTTTGGTCTGCTCAGGCTTGGGAACGAGTCAGACCGTTTCAATGCTTAAGGTCCATTATTATACATCAAGAGGGATATGTTACGTGTGAAATTAGGTACATTTTCTAACAAAGTTACATCTAAATCATGGGTTAAAGTTCTCCATCGCTGCAACGGATTTCCATCAATTGGAAAACAAGCGCAAAAAGTTCAGTTTACACTTTTTAGTCAAGGTTTTAAACAGAAGCTGCCCTCAACCAATGAACCTAGCAGAGCCAGGGCATTAGCCAATCAGAAAGAGAGTAGGGCGGGTCTTTGCAAAGCGGACATCTGCCAGTCTGAGGTTTGTCGGTGTACAATCATTTTAACTTTTGGAGGAGCATCTCAAACTGACCACAGATGGCATTAATGAAAGTAGTGGTGGTCAAAGGTTTTTGGATTTATGCGAACCAGCAGGTCAGAATGTTCAGCGGATTGACAACAACTTCCCTCGGTGAGCGTGTCTGTCGCTGCTCTTGAATCTAGGTGCTGCACTGGCCCAGTCAAAGTCCAAAACTCAACCTGACTGAAATGCTGAGGTGGGACCCTCAGAGAGCAATGCGGAAACAGATGTCTTCAAACCTCAGTGCATTAAAGCAACGTTATGAAGAAGAGGGGACCAAAAGTCCTCTGCATTGATGTGAGCGACTGAAGCAGTAAAACAGACAATGACGTATTGCTGCAAAAAAGCAGGTTCTACAAGCTTGGAAATCATGGGCTGGGCTATTTTTCCTTGTGACTGTACAGGATGTGCTGAACAGAACATTGATAAAACTACATGACATCTTTATCTGTGAAGCAACCATTCAGCTCAACAACAAGGCTGCAACCTTATTGCATCAAACTGATGTGGCTTTGGTTCCTTTTGCTGTGTATGTGTTTTTTGGCCTTTTAACGCCTTCTGGATATATAGACATCCATAAACTTTTACATTCAGGGGGTGATTAATAATCATCTGGGTAGAACATGTTGAGTGTTTCTGATAAAGCAGAAATGAAGAGCTCCTAAATCTGACATTTGTGTTGAGTCCAACTCTGCCATGCCCACATGGAGATTCTCCTTCAAACAGAAGGGAGTGTGACCGTAATGCTGCTTTATATTTAGCTTCGGGCAAAAAAGATTGTACTTTTTTGTACTGTAAATCCTCGAGGGAATCCTGTAGAACTTGTTGGTGTGTAGGCGATGGTATCTCGTTTCATTTGAAGGATATTCAATGTAATGTAATGCACAATTTCTTTTCTCCTGGAAATTGGTTAAATAAAAAGTAATAACAATATAATAAGGTAGAAACTGTAAATTATCTGTTAATAGTTGAACTAACAGTGTATTTTAGATGAGGAATAAAAGGACTGTCTTTAAAGGGTTCGTTTCATGAAGTGATTTTTTGTGAAGTTATTGGTTATAGTTTCCTTGAACATGTTGGAGATGGGATGCATTTTAGACAATGAGGTTTTGAAAAAAATCACAGCAGAAATAACACAATTGCGGTAGTTTTACTGTCTTAATTAGGGAAAAACCAGTAAGTTGTAGGCTTGTCAGCAGGCAGACACACACAGAAACTATTTGAATTAAAAAAAAAATGCACATTCGGCTGTAAGCTGCACATAGGTCAGAAAACAATGGAACAACTATGCCTGAAAGCTCTTTTGTCAAAGTTCAAAGTGTGCTTAAGTCACATCTTGATCCCATATTTAGATGTTCATTGTGCTGCTGTAGAGAGGTAATTTCCAGTTTATCATCCAAAAAAGTGAGTGAGCTTTAAAAGTCATTGTTTACAGAGTGACGGTGGGATGGGACTTATGGAAGAAAAGGTAGACATCAATAGTGTTAGTCATTCAGTCCTAGCCGAGGGAAAAACAATTAGAAAGGGCGGCTCCTTTTCTCCTCCTTTGAAGCTCTTATAAGGGATTATAAGGGCCATCTTCACAATTTGTGTCTAGTTAAATCAGTCATAAAGAAATGCCCAACTAGTGGCGAACATTTTTTGTTGTTTGAATACGGATAGAAAGAAGAAAGATATTTTTTATAGCCTTTTATATTAATGTTTATTAGGCTGAGCACAGTTATTAGGGAGGGAGGAGTTACTGTAAAACAGGCTAAACTGGACTCCTTCAACTCAAAACTCTTCTGTTTAATATTGCCTATGCTCTTTAATGTCAATTTCCCTGTCCTAGCCTTTGTATCTTTAAAAATGTTTTTTATTCTGTGTTTCGATTTTGGTTTTCACATTGATGTGTTTTTATCTTTGATGTGTTTCTGTCTATTTTTTATACGGTGACCTTGAGTGTCCAGAAAGGCGCCTTTTCAAATAAATTATTATTATTATTATTATTATTATTATTATTATTATTATTATTATTATTATTATTATTTGGAGTTCATCTTTAGCATCTTATACAAACAACTGCAATTAGTACCAATGGCGTGACTAAATTGAAATGTCCAGCTTGTGTTTATTTCTTGGAGAATGCAGCTTTCAGAGATTGCAATTAGCTGCCTACATTCCCAAACTCCAGCATGTTTCGTGGTGGAGGCTGAAAGCTAAAAGATAAAGAAAATAATGGCATCCTTAATGCATGATGTTATCTCCTCACTGATGTGTGCTGTGTACTGGCGTCATAGAAATAAACTGGACTGAACTGACTCTCCTGTGGCAGACAGCCGCTTTTCACAGGGTTCCCATGCACTCTAAAATTCTCTGGAATGTAATTCTATTTTTCAGGTCTGGATAAGAATTGGAAAATGAAATATGAGCTAAAAAAAAAATATATTTTTTTTTTCTCCAGACTATTTTTGACATGTCTGTCTTCTGTCTTTCTTTCCTGCTGAGCTTACATTTCCCTAGTTTTTCCTTATTTCCTTTGTTCCTTATCGTCTCAGCCCCCAACCCTCACACATTTATTTTCTTTTCCTTTCTTGTTGTCTTCCCTCCCTCCTTCCTTGCTTCCTTCTATTCTTCATGGCTCTAATTCCTTCCTTTTCTGCAGTTTTCTTATGTCTTTTTTTATCTTCTTGTCCTCCCTCTATCCTTTCCTTCTAGCCTTCCTTTCCCTCTTACATGCATCCTTGTCTTCTTCATCCTTCCTTTTATCCTTCTTTGTTGTGTTCTTCCTTCTTTCCTTCCGTCAGTCCCTTCTTTGTGCCTTGTTCTGCCTCTTCCTCATCTGTCCTCCATTCCTTGAAACATCTGCCATAAGTTTACAGGCAAGTTTGGATTTTAGATGATAAATCAGACTTAAAGGCCTGAGAAATTTGAATGCTTCAGTTTGGAAAAATCTGAAATGTCGTCATAAGAGATGTGTAGAAACCCTGTTGGTATATCTGGGGGAAAAATCGACCAAAACGGTGAAAACACGAAATGACTGCGCGAGATATATGGCTCCTTCTGATAAACTTTTCTTCCTCTGACTCTTTTAGTGCCTTACTGATAGTCTGTTCCTGAGCTTTACTTTGTTTTTAAAAAAATAAAACAAGAGTTTGGAGTCAGAGTGACCTGTTGGGAAAACTTTGAACATATCTGTATTGCTGTTAATGGAGCTCTGACCACCATCCTTTCCTCCCTAAGGATGCTACGTTTGTAAAATACTAGCCCCAAATTAGTGCTGGTGAAACAGGTGCAGGTTAATATCAAAGCCAGGTGAAAAGGTGTTGGGATGAATTCATGGGTTCATAACGCTTTCATTGCTTGACAGAAGTCTAAATCTGGAATGTCACACAGCCTCATATTCTGTCTAATTTAAATGAGTCTTCTTTTTGTCTTTGCCTCTTCCTCATATCCATTGCCTTCTCTCTTCCACAGATGGCTCAGCGGAGAAGAGACAAGATGTCCTCACGCATGATCAGTTCGTCCCGTGAGCAGGAGAGGAAGGGCAGTTTCTTCAAGGTGTGTGAACTCACCGTAATCAGGAACAGCCTTCTGCTGTAGGGATGTTCCCAAAAAGAACCATTTCAGGTTCTGTTGAGGAGCTTGGGGCGAATGCAGAGCTCTCTTACTCCAGAAGGAGGAACTAGAAAGTAGGGCTGAAATTGCACAAGTGAGGTGAAGCCTGTCCTTAGCTCATTGTGTAAAACCACTAGCAGCAAACATTTAGTTATATTTTCATTGTTTACAATGGCAGGGCCGCCATCTTGTTTTAGTTGCACTTTGAATTCAGGGCAACTTCCAGAAAAAATGCTTAACATAAAAGCAAGTGCTTAAAATTAGTTCTTTAATTTCTTTTTGTGAAACGAAACGGAGGAAAAATTTGATGAAACTGATTTGGTATAATTAAATTGGAGATTTTATTTTTAAGAACGGACCAGCAAAGGTAACGGAGGAAGGATCAGCCTGAGGAAAGCTCTCTGTTTTTGTTGTGTTTTTTTTTAGCGTGTAGTCTCCTATTGCAGTTTTAGTGAAGTTTGGCTTGTCTCTGATTTAACAACAGAGGTTTTTTTTCATGATGTCAGACAGTTGTGAGTATTATATTAATATCCCAGGAACAAATTAGTCTGGTCAAATTTGACCATATTGCAGATTTGAGGGATTTTGCCTTTGATAAAAACAAGTTTCACACCGGCAGTAAGAGATAATAAAAGTTCCTCTGAAGAGAGTTTTGGACTACAGGAACCGTTCCCAGATGCCAGGGTTATTTTTCTGGTCAAGCCATGAATTTCTGTTTCTTGCGAGGGAAAGCGTGGTAGCCTTCCTTCAGCCAGCTGAGTAGCAGTGCACAGCAGCAAGTGGGAGAGGGGGCAACGCTGGGTTTTATAAAGTCCCTCCATTACTGTGTTGGTGTCTCACTAAAAGCAGGAAACCACAGGAAGTGTATGGGGGGAAGGTTTTATGGTTTTAAAAGCATAACTGTATAAAACCTCAGCATACCTTGAGACAAGTAAGCGGCTCATGCTGCTCTCACTCCAACAAGACGAGACCTTGTTGTGTTAAAATGACTAAATATATGCTGGCAGTGTTGTGCTTATACACTAGTCCTTGATTTAACTGTAACAGGTGACTACAGTTGCTGTCACCGAGCATACATACAATCAAGCTGAGTTTGGTTTTGGAGACGTGCCAGACTCATGTTTTTTTTTCCTAACTGAAGGATGATTTCTCGGCTAAAACCGGTTTTACTGGAGTCTTCAGCGCTGCTCCAGCTTGTATCTGTACTTTCAAAAACATGGCTGCTTTTCGGGTCTGTATTCACACCTGTACTTTATTTCTTTGTCTCTTTCTTTAAGTTTGTTTCCAATTTCTTCATGGCTTTGTTTTTTCCCCAAATCATGTAAAGTTGATCCTTCCATTATGAAGGGAAGCCAGTCGTTGAACAGTAATGCATGCTCCTCAGTGCAACCTGACTGACTCCTCAGGTAACCCGGTCATGTCGGTTCGTCAGCTTGTGGAATAAAGAGTCAGAGTTGATGACCTGCTCTGAAACAGCTTAGCTCCATGTTTCCAGTTTCTGTTGCAGCTGTTGGTCAATAGAAAATCTGGTCAGTCAGCCAAAGAAACAAGGAAATGAAACAAAGGGGAGTCTACAAAGATCAGAGCAAGATCCAATGAACTACACAGACCCAAGCCCATGGCGAGCAGAGATATGAAAACACAGTTTGACATGAGGAGTTTGATGAGACCAGGCTGATTTACGACATAAATCTGTCAGCTCTGCTGGTTTTCATTGTGTTGGACTTGCCTGTTTCTACACCTGTCTATGCCTGCTTCAGCTGGGTGAGGACATGTGTTGCTTTTTGGGATTGCAGAAGACCTCGGTCTGCTCAGTGATTCAGGGTCACATTTCTACTGTGAGGAGTTTTCAGAAAGAATTTGCCTGAACTCATGGAGGAGTGTTGAAAACACAATGGTTCAAGACTTCTTTTTATAGCTAAGATTAGATAAACTGCAAATTTAGCACACATGTACCAAAATCTGAGGAAGCACAAAAGATCCAGATATAAAACTGTGTGTATGCATGGATTCAAGCACAAGGTACATGGCTATTTATGTAGAACTGACGTGACGCCGCCTGTCAATCAGTCTGGGAATTCCATCAATAACTGACCAATCAGCGATGATAATTTGTCCCAAAGTGAAATACTGCTTACCCATGGGAGCTGCGTCTCTGACAGCATTGTGGAGATTTTACATTACTAACACACAGCAATCAGAGGGATTTCATTAGAAATATCGGTAAACATGGTTAAATGTTGTCAGTGGGGGAAATACAATTTAGACACACATTATCATAAAGGTTTAGGGGATGGAATACAGTTAATTTGTTTCCCTAAACCTAAAAGAAGTGTAAAAAAATTTAAAAGATGGATAAAGGCTTCCGGCCGACCTGAGCAGCTAAACACAGCAGTGATCAACAGAACTACCGCATGTCCGTCTGCACCAGTGGTTCTCAAAAGTTTTCTGTTGCGCCACCCTTAGAGGAATTAATTATTTTTAGGCCCCCGTCTCGGCAAAATGGGTCAAATGCATTAAAGCCGTCGCTCTAAAGATTACCTAGAATCCCTTTAAAAATTTAGAACGGGTACATACATAATATAAAAATGGTTTCTAACAAGTAGAATTTTTTTTAACATTGCTACACTTTTTAAACTATAATATAACAACAATATAAAAGGTTTTTATTCTGACTCGTACCTGCAGTCAAAACAAAGGATGAAGCAAAGTGTTCACTGCCTGTGCAGACACTCGTCCTCTATGGAAAGACGACATGTTACTTTTAGCCGGGCATGAACTTCATCATCAATAAAATTCAGAGACCCAAAATAGAGGAGCTTAAAATATGGCAAAAATAACAGCAAGCCATTAATATTAAAGATAAACTTCAGTTACATTAAGTTTTATACTTTTTTAGGAGTTTGATGATATTATTTATATGCATACAACCATACATTACCTCAGTTCATTGAAGCTGTTGCCCTGAGGATTACAGAGAATCCCTTTGTTCGTGCTTCAAGAGGATCCTCCTAAAGTACATCAAGGACGCCATCCCTGCTGGCCTGGACAGGCAGCAGTTCCCCTACAGGGAGAATCGTTCAACAGAAGATGCTGTCTTGTTGAAACTTCACACAGCTCTGACTCCTCTGCAGCATCCCAACACCTATGTTAAGATGCTGTTCATGGACTTTATCTCAGCCTTTAACAGCTTCCAGATATGCTGGCTCCTAAGCGTCACAACCTGGGATTTTCTGCACCGCTCTGCTCCTGGATCAGTGACTTCCTCACCAACAGGCCCCAGGTGGTGAGCATAGGGAAACTCACATCCGCCCCACTGATCTTCAATACTGGAACGCAGCAGGGTTGTGTCCTCAGCTCTGTCTTCTTCACCCATGACTGCTCTGTTATCCACCTCACAAACATGGTTGTGAAGTTGGCAGACGACACCATTGTATTGGGTCTCATATCCAAGAATGATGAGGCCACCTGTAGAGAGGAGATCCACAATCTGACAGTGGTGCTCCAGGAACAACCTAATCCTGAACATTAGCAAGACCAAAGAGGTCATAGTGGACTACAGGATGTCCAGGAAGCCTGAACACACTCCTCTCTGCATACAATGGCAGGTGGGGGAGCATGTGGACAGTCTGGGCATTCACATCATCTCCAACCTCTCCTGGACTGAGAACACCTCCCACCTGGTGAAGATGGCCCAACAATGGCTCTTCTTTCTCAGGAAACTGAAACCAACTGGACTTTTTTAGAGCTACAATTGAAAGCATCCTTTGTCTCAATGCGACAGTGTGGTATGGAAACTATGTGGCACAGGAGAGGAAAAACTTTAAACGGGTGGTGAGGACAGCACAGGGGATTGTGGGATGCTCTCTACAGGACTTAGAAACAGTCTATGCTGCACAAGTCCAGAAAAGGGCCAGATGTATTGCCACAGATCCCACTTCCATCAGGGAAACCATTCAGAAACATTATATCAAAGACTAATACCACTTTCCAAAAGGGGTGAGGGCTTTCACCCCCTGCTGAGAATCAAGCCCAGCCTAGTTCATAGTATGTTACAAACACGCTACTGGTAATGCCCCTTTGCACACTCTAATTTCTAAAGGGAATGTCTGGCTGGAGACCCATCTACGCAGATTGCGAGTGGCTCATTACTGGCCTATGTAGAGTTGATTACCAGCCTCCTCCTGGAACTACCGACCTTGACCGCGCCGCCCCTGCTCAGTAACCAACACGCCCTCTTTCTTCGACCAGTGAGCGGTTATGTGAGGCAGACCGCTATCATCTCTGCTTAAAGTTTAAATGCAGGCTCTTTTAGCACCTAATCTGCACATTAACAGCTACATTAATAGCTACTTTTTTTAGCTATTTATAAAATGTCTAGAGGCGAAAATGTGTTTTTGGCTGCAAAAAGTCTCAGACTTTGTTCAACCTTCCTCATAAAGAGTCTAATTTCTAGAAGTGGTTGGATTTTATTTTTGGGAGCTCGCGACAAACCCTCAAGCTTGTTTTTGTCTGTAACCGTCACTTCACTGATGCTTGGTGAACCTCGGCCATTACCAAAGTGGCTTATTGGGCGGGGGCTTAAGTAAATCAAACCACTTGCTAAACTGTAACAGTAATGTTGAGTGATAGCGTGCTTAGAGGTTCCCCCACTGTCTTATAAGCCAGGCGGGCCGCCAGACTTTACTTGACATGGAAATAGGCGACACCCACTCGGGGAGAGGCAGTGTCGCAGTGAAAGCAAAACTAACAAAATTGAACAAAACAAAAAGAAAACTGTCAGCCTTTGCTGGTCATCTTTAATTATGTTAAACCTTTAACGTTTTCAACAACGTATTGTTTTTTCCATCACAGTAACTGCCTGTTGTATGGTCACTTAAGGTAATCAGATGAGTTTGTAATGACGCAGGTATGTGAGACACATATTGCTTGTAAAAATGTTCACATTCTGCCAGTATCACCCTTAGCACTCCGACCTCAGCTCAGATGGATGAATGGATGGATAAGGCTGGTTAACTATGTCCGTATTAAAATGCTTAAAAAACTTTAGTGTTAAAGTACAGCTGTGTTTTATCAGATTTCTGTATAGCAGATACAGAAGAGGATGTGTTCAAGCTAAAAAACTGATAGTGTCAACGGGCACTTTTACTAAGCTATCAGAGCCTTAAGTTTCCAGTTTCCAGTTCTAATGTGACTATATATGTAACAATAGATAGTAGAGGATATCCTAATCAGTGTCCAGTGTCTGACAGGCTTCCCAGTCAAGGTTTTTCTCGTCTCCTCAGAGTCGCTAGCTGCACTCCACTCCTGTCTTGTCTCTTTGTCCCTAGAGGGATGCAGTACCATAGAAAGGTTGTGATAGAATATACCATATATTTTTTTAAAGCAATGTTTTTTATCCTTTCTTGTTGTATTGCGTGTGTCTTTGTAGTTGGTTGACTCGATTGCCTGGGAGATTGGCACACTGAATAAGGAGATGGGGAGAAAGACAGAGACTGCGGAAGAGAAGCAGAAGCCTGATGCACGTGTGGGGTAAGCTCATTCTGTCTCTGTTCACCACCTTTACTGGCTCTGATCATTTTCTGCGGTTGAGCTTGTTTCAGTTGTGCAGTTCCAGTTGCTACCAGCAGAGAGTGCTCATATCAGGTCTTTGACAAGAGAGGATTTTAAAAGTTGAGATGAGCAGATTGGGGTCTTAAGACAGCAGTCAGCCTTTGAGTGTGGATGATTTTTTTTAAATTGCATATGTTCTTCTAACGGAAGAATAATAGAGCTGAGGTGGAGCTGTCCCTGTGGACATTCATTCTTCTTTCTTTCACACAGAATTCAGAAAGTACCTGGGATATTTAGAGGAAGTGTCAGAGAGTTTGGCTTTGTTGGATACTGTGCTTCCTGTTTCTTTAGCTGTGTTATTAATGTTTAAATCCTTGAATAAGTCGGTGACTGTCTGCTATCTCATATGTGCTTCGATCATCAGCCCTGATTGATTTAGTAACACGCTACTGGCCACACCTTTTTGACATGATATTGTGCAAGTTTTGTGTGTGTGTGTGTGTGTGTGTGTGTGTGTGTGTGTGTGTGTGTATACAGTCATAGCCAGATGTTTTGAACCCAATGTTCCAGTTCACATTGTTTACAGATGTTTGTGCAGAGCGATAACCGCACAGAATTTTAACTCTATCATATTTGGTTTATATACATTTAAAATGATTAAATCAGCTAGAAGTTTAGTTATTAGTTTATCTTAATCATGTTTTTTTCAAAATATTTTCAAAAATTTCACCCCCATCCACCTTTGAAGAAGAAACAATATTCAGGCCCCCCATCCCAACAAGGTGGGTAGGAAATGTAACTTTTATCGCTTTCTGTTTTAATGCATTAAAGCTGTCGCCCTGAGGACCACCCAGAATCCCCTTTAAAACATATGAGTTAATGTAGAACAAATAACAATGGTTTCTAACAACTAAAATGTTTCAACATTGCCACACATTTTTGAACTATATAATATTGACAACATAAATGGCTTTGAGCCTGACTTGTACCTGCAATCAGAAACCCGAAACTTGAATTACTCAAGACTTTGCTCTCAGTTTTCACCTTCATGATCTGATACCAGAGCATAGTGCCTCCTGTTGAAATTAGAAACATCACCAGATAATCATTGCATTGTATTGTCCAGCCTAAGACGTGAGCACAAATCCATGGAATGAGATCCTGGTCAGTACCAAAGCAGGGCGAGCTCGACTGTTGAATTATACCGGACTTTAGTGTTTACCTTTGTTGAATTCTGACTTCAGATATTGTGCAGGAACCCACTTTGTTCATCCATGTACTAAGAACAGGCTAATTTTGTATTTCAGGCTGAGTGAAGAGGTGGGACGTCTGTTTCTTCAAGCCTCACCTTGCCCTGGGAGAGGAGCAGGACCAACCAAAGGTAGAGATTCTGGCTACGACTCCCTCCGCTGTCGGCTCAGTGTCCTGGACAGACTGATGCACACGCATCCTGTGTGGCTGCAGCTGGGCCTCAGCCGCCAGGACGCAGCTGGAATACTGCAGGACCAGCCCGCTGGGGTGAGAGGACAGCAGCCACCGTGGCTTCTTCTGTCGCTAACATCCTGTCATCACTTTCACATTTCAACAAACACACACTGTTGGGGGGGAAAACTGCCACCTTACACCACCTTTTACAGAGGGTAGTTACCAAATGAGTTTGTCTCTGAGGTTAAACATTAAGTGTTGCAGCTGAATGAGCAGACCTCTCAACTTTTATCAAAAGTTAGGAGTGAGATTATGCTAATTTGGGGGCGGGGCTTGTTTGGGGGCGGGGTTAACCGGACCCTGGAAGAGCCGGTGGAGTCAACTCCATCTCATTTTTATCCCACCAGACAATGAAGTAGACATGTATTACTTGTGTTAAAAAGAGAAAGAGACATATTAATACTTTATTGTTCAGTTAATGGATTAAAACATAAATAATACACAATTGTTCAAATAATACTGAATAAAATTAAGTAGATTTTAATTATTGACCGAATTATTATACTGTTACACATTCATCTATGGGTTGTTTATCATTGTAAATCTATAACCTGATTGGTGAATCAGGCTGAGTTTCATCAAGCCTTTATGATCCCCTCAGCAGCAACACTGAAGCACACAGAGGTTCCCGCTGATGGCCATAAGCTGTGAAAGAAGCCGAAACAGCTCAGCAGAAGGCGGAGCTTTGTCGTCCGCAGCCCAGATGGGCTTTGTGATTTTTATGCGTGAGAAATTCCATGTTTGCGTGTGAAATGCCATGTGTTGCGTGTGAGCGTGTGAAGTTAGTGAAATGCGTGTGTCACACGGTCAATGCGTGAGAGTTGAGAGCTATGTGAATGAGTTTCCACCGTCTTTTAATATACATTTAATCTGAAAGGCTCTGAATTGCCAACAGGGCGGTGAGGATCCTACCATGGTGTATTCTGTCTTGACCGACAGACGGACAATTTTCTTTCATCAAAAAGCTGTTTTATTTTAGTTTATATGCATTTTTAATGTAGACTTTCTCTTTGAGTGTGCACAAAAAATACAATTCAAACAAGATAGTTTTCCTTTGATTTTACATTTTTGTTGTTTTTTGAGTGTTTCCACATCTAAGGCAGTGCCAACTTCTCAAAAAGGTTTTACTCTAACAAAAGTTACTTTTCTTACCCAGACTTTTGTACTGTAAAATGTCTGATGTGATTGGAAGATTAAAACTTGGTGTACCTGGATAATCATGTGATCATTCAGCAGCGTTTGCTCTGTGAAACTGTGTTACAGTCAGAGGAAGCTTTTAACATTCACAGACATTTAAGACAGCAATCCTGACAGATCATTTCCAAGGGAACTTTAACACCACAACCCAGCAGGAGCAGCCCCTCATCATTTCCTAAAGGGGGGTGTAACATTGGTGGGTCTACTTAAACCCCTTTTTTTGTTGTTGGGACCTGTCAGTGGGTCTCAGGGTGTAAATAACACGGGTAAAGCACAGAAGATCTGACAGGGCTTGTGACTGAGGACGCCTGTGATAAACAGCGTCTCCTATGTGGATAAAAGCTGGTAAATCATTTTTCAAATGTGGGTAATTTAAATCAATAGATGTAATATTTGGAAGAATATTGCATTAAAGGTGCCATGCATTGAAACTCCTGCTTTTCTATAAAGTATTTCTGCCTCTTGGTGTGGTGGTTTTATTTAAAAGATCAAGTATGTTTTATTATAAGAGTTAGCCAAGGTTGTTATCATGTTGTTTGTATTAAATTCAGTAGTTATGTTCCACAGGCTTCCACACTATAACACACTTCTCTGTAGAAACAAAGCCCTGGTTATTGGTTTACTTCATTCTGACAGCAGTTAATATAAAACTCATTAAAATGGTGTAATAAATCCCTCCAGGAAAGGTCGTTGCTGGTAATATTTGTTGGTTTGGCCCAGACTTTACAGGCTGCTGACATTACAGTAGGCTGTTCACAGTCAATCAGCTCTTCTCTGATTTCTCTCTGCAGTCGTTCTTGGTGAGAAAGTCCACCAGCCTGCAGAAGAAAGTCATATCTCTACGCATGGACCAAGACCCTGCAGAGCTCATCAAAGACTTCCCAGTCAAAGAGAGCCAGTACAGTAAGTTTCTTTCATGCTTTTTCCTGGAGCCGTTTCTGAGGCTGTGCAGCCCATTAAGGGTGTTAAGTAACGAGGTGATGTAACGAGAGCTGTGGAAGCAGGAATGATGTATGTGGAAAACATTTGTCAGTGAAGTGCGTAAATATAGCAGAAGAAACTAACATGAAGGTCATTTGAGATTCATCTCTACAAATTAGAATTACTAAAAAAAAGTTCCATATTGTTTGTCCTTGATTTCAGAAATTGGAACTCATATTTAGACTCAGTACACACATAGGGAATAATTTCAATCCTCCATTTCTTCTAATTTCATTATTATTGCTTATAGATCATAAAACCCCAAATTCAATGTCTCACAAAGTTAGAATATTGTAATAAAGTTAAATATTCATAACTCATGGTGTCACACCGTAATCAGCTAATTACTCCAAACAGCTGCAAAGGTTTCCCAGGCCTGAGTCTGGGTCATGGGATCATTATCTATGCAGGAAATCCCTGAATTTGGTGTACTGTTTACTGGATGTTACCTCAAATCTTCTTTTGGTTCTTTTTCCCTCTGTTCCTCTCGTTGCACTCTGAATTAAAGGCAGAGTTGGCAATTTTTCTGGAAGTTTCCCCAAGCCCCTTTTTGAATAACTGTGCATGAGCAAGGCCGTCTTACCTGCTCTTCTGCCGTAGTTACATTTACTAACTATTAGTGCATCTGTATTACATTTCTGTTCAAAAAACATGCCTTTTTCCCCACAGGCGCCTTGCCTTTTATACATTACACTCCTCCACTCAGATGAGGACCACTCAGGCATAGTGTAATGACAGCTTTAATACATTTAGCTGCATATTAACTGGACTAGCCACTAAAATATACAGTTATTAGCTTGGTAATAATCAAAAATACCATTCCTTCAAACAAAGACTTTGAACAAATGGACCATTTACCATGGCATTTTCCCAACCACTCACTTCTGAATTTACAGACTTAATAAACAACTAATAGTGTTTTCCTGCCTTTAAGTTCAGCTTGACCCACTCTGAATTGCAGTGAATATAACTCACTATAAAGTGAAATAACCCTTAAAACCGGAGTTTACAGGACATTGCAATCTCTTCCCGGACACGGGGTAGCATCCTGCTGACTTTGGCCGATACTGTTAGGGATATCAGCAGGAGGGTGCACAGAAACTGCGTCGCAGTACAATCTATTCAAGAATAATATGGAAAAACCTTACAGAGTAGTTTCAGTCTCTTTTTATTGTGTGACCTGAAAAAGAATACCAACCTGCAAGAGTAATGACGCCATGTTGGATGGGTCCCTCAAGCACCCCCAGGACATTTATTTGTACAGATGAAGCTGTATGCCTAACTAAGATCACGTTTTGGTTTGTTACAAAAGGCAGAGATGAGGTTATGATACATGACAATGTCACACATTAAATATGTGTTTTCATGCTGAAAGACAGACATATGGTATGATATTAATAAATGTATGTTTTTTTAATAAAGAAACAAGTTTGATCATTTAAATTAATTTCACTCTCTCACACATCAACATCAGTCATTTCTGCATCCTCTTGTGTGCCGCATGCACACAAGACGCCTGGAAAAGTGTTCTTTAAATTTTCTAGGTCATTCCAGTGTCTTACACTACCCTGCTTGCAACTGGGCTGAAGCTTGAGAGGCTTGAAAAATAACTGTTCTGCACAGTTTCCTGCGTGTGCTGACACTCTGTAACTCCAGGATAGTTAATGTTGCAACATGGCGCAGCCTCAGTTTGTGAAATACAGCGACAAGTGACATAAGCATGAAATGATGGTTCTCAGTTCCTAATTGGGTTTCTGCAATGTGCTCACTGAGTGAAAACACACCTTCCGAACCAATCTGAACCCAAACAAAATGCTGATCAGCACCGCGTGATCTCTTTTCAGTAGTGCAACCTTAAGCTGCACAAAATGCAGCCATCATTGCTCCCTCTGCATTTACTCCCATTGGCTCTTATGCAAGCCTAGAGTAGGAGAGACCAATCCAATATGGCGGTGACGCAGGATTCGCCTCAGCACATAACAAGGCGTCTACAGATATAGTGTCTACCACTTTAACATCCAGATCGCATTTGATGGAACAGGAAGTTCGCTGCAAAACCACGTCTCCCGACATAGGTTCCTCTTCACTGTCCCCGCCCCCACTAAATTCAGGAAAGCACTAAATAAACACAAGTTAATGTCAAAATGTAAAAAGAATAGTATTGTAATAATAAAACTTATAAAAAATATTTTCCTAGGTGACATAACTTTTAGGTACACCACACATGGAGCACAAAGAGCACCAAGTGAATAAAGTCTGTCAGAGCTGTTATGGACATCTGGCTTCCATTAGCACGAGCCGGCTTTGAGCTGTCATCCACGGTGGAGAAAGGTCCACACCATCATCTGAACTACATCTGCGTTTCTGAACCTTCCTCAACTCTTAGCTGTAACTGAGCTGAACATGTAGCTGCTCAGTGTGCTTGCGTTGATTCCTAGGGTTTGGAAGCTTGCAGCACTGAGCTATATAATACACTGGAGTGCTGATTTTGCCGAAAAACTGAAGTCACTGGCCGCCATCTTGCTACTCCCTACTCTCACAGAATCCCACAGGATTTGGTTGCAACAACAAGCAGTTTTCTGGCTCAGTGAAAACGTTTCACAGGTAATTCTACAGTCAGTGGATGCACTAACACTATCAACTACTAGGAAATTAGGTGCTGAAATATTTTACATGTTATTCATATAAAATATATATATATGTATATATAAGTATGTGTATATGTATATATATATATATGTATACACATATGTAAATATATGTTTTTGTACATTGTTATTTATATATTTATAAATGTTAAACATATTATTTAAATGAATAAAATGCAAAATATTTCAGCACATGACTTTCTCAGTACTTGATATTTTTAGAACATAACATAAAAGTATATGGCATTTGACATTGTAAAAGTTTTGAGCCCCCCCTAACATGAGAAAATCCTCGTTATTCGATGCTGTAGCGCACATATTCCCTAGTTACTGAGGGGAAATAGGGAGTACCAATATGGCGGCTGGTGGCTTCAAAGTGACTCGTTCAAACAGACGGTGATTAGCACTCCAGTGTATTATATAGCTCAGTGGCTTGCAGGCCAACTTTGACAGGAATGTTTGTCCCTGTTTCCCAGCACCTCCTGCGACCTGTTGGAGGCCAGGATCTTCATTTTAGAAGCAGCTAAACCACCAATCTGAGGCTGCGTGGCCTCCTGAGGCTGCGTGGCCTCCTGCCGCAGCGTCACCGGCCGCTCTGGAACGTAGCCCGGCCCTCAGCTTTCTGCTTTAAAAGCAGCACCTTCTCAGTGGAGCTCATAGTGGGAGTCTGCATACAGTTGTGGTTCTTTTTGTCTCCATTTATCCTATAATTTAAACATCTGCAATAATAGTGGGGTTTTTTTTATAGTTAAATGTATGTTTAAAAGAGTCTAAAAATATATCTTCGAACATTTTTCCACCATGTTTGTTGAGTTGACTTCTGCAGCTGAAAGCCACTTTGATGAAGATTGTGTTGGTTTGTGCCCCTGCAGCGTTCTCTCTGGAGGGATCAGACCTGTGCTTTGCAGACCTTTTCCGCCTCTTGGCTTTCTGCTGCATCAGCAGGTAAGTTTCCACTGATTCATGTCTTACTCAGCTCCACTGTTAGCCTGTCCAACTCGTTTATCCGAGCAGGACTTTCTCAGCTGGAAATGGGATTGCGTTGTTGTTAATGTCTGCTCTGCTTGTCCCGCAACTGTTCAGCTCAACAGACACCATAGAGGGGGGGGAAATATTTATTTAGGTCCAGAGACATTATAAATGTAAAGCATGGAGAGGAAAATAGAGCTGTCCCAGATTTGTGCTTCTACGATAAAAAAGATAATATGCTCATTAGATAGGTTAGGTTAAACAGGAACTATTTGAACTGTGCAGGAATATTCTTCTGCCTTTTGAGTTTTACACTTCTGATTATTTTAGATGTTCTTCAAATGCTGCAAACATTAGTTTGTAAATTCAATTATCAATTCATTGGAGAGCGGCTTTGTCTCCTCTGCATTTCTAACAGCTCAGAGCCAGTTCAACACAGTTAAGCTTTGTGTGACTAACCAAACCTGATGAAACCTAAAACCTTCGCTCAGAAATACCAGACAGCACAGTAGTGATTGTAATGTGTTATCTTAGCCTTTCAGCTTCCAGGTCTGTGCGAGACCACGTGGAACAAGGAAAGGTCTTTTGATGTGTCTTCTTTTAGCAGAGTTCACAAAGAAAGGAAAGGAAGGGGGAAAAACCCAACCCTGTAGATCATCCTTACACTGATGCAGAAGCAACAGGCTGCATTCAGAACCATGTGTATGTAGAAAAACAGTGTTTCTATCCCAACAAGTACAAGCTGAGGTTGAACTCTGTCTGTTAATGCCGTCTAAAACACCCACCTGTCCACTATCAAATACATCTGGACTGATTTATCCATTTGTTTATATTGGGACAAGTATATGACCAGATGCCATATACTCCAGCTTTTACAGCCTCAGCTTGTTCACAGTGCCTGTTCTGTTTGGCTTCACTGCACATAAAGATGTTCAAAAGCTTTTCAATACATTAGAATAAAACAGAGCAGCACTCAGGAGACAAGAATAATAAAACAGAATGCCATCAGTTGATTGAAGGATGGGCACCACGTGGCATAAAAAGCACTCAATATTCTGGTAATTTTCCAGATTGATAGTTCTGAAGGTGACGTGAGGCATTGTGCACGTTTTCTCATAGTTTTCACTTCTGAGTGAATAATTGCCGTTGGCAGATACCATAAAAGGGCCTTTAGATGAAAGTCAGAATGCTGACCTCTAAATGTTTCTGTCTGGGGCATTTCTGAAGGGATGCAGTGATCTGGTGAAACCAGTGTTTGTCACTGAAGCATCCAGTTCTCACAGTTACTACTTTCCACTGTAAGCCACTGGTGATCATTTGGTTTTTCAGGTTTAGATCAAACCCCTGAAAGGTGTCGTAGCGTCTTGGTGTGGGAAGAGCAGTGAGTGCACGTGACATTCTGTCTGTGAGCTCAGACCCACACACTCCTCTCACTCTGGCTTTTGTTGCTGTGTCTCAGGGATGTGCTGCCCTTCACTCTGAAGCTTCCAGACGCCATCTCTTCTGCCAGAAGCTTTGCAGATCTTGAGAAGGTTGCTAAACTCGGAGCAGGTTTGTTCTTGCTTTTATTTGGAATGTGTGTTAAAGTTCATAAAGTCATGCAGAGAGACTCTCCTCAGATGCTTTTTCTTGTCCTCCGTATGTGTCTGAATTTTCTAACGTGGGTCCGGTCTGAATGTAAGCGTCACGTCTCAGGCTAATTTTAACTTCATTCTCACCTCTGTGGGAAGAAACGGTGAATTGAAGTGTTTTTTGTTAGCAGTGTTTGTCATCCACACCACTTCCTCTTCTCACAGCCACTCAGAGTCAGTCTGGCTCTGCTGCTGCTGGCTGAAGCGAACCGTCTGTCCCTTCAGACACAAAGAGCTACAATGATTTGATGATGGGTTTTCCTGATGTCTGAAGTGATGCAGATATTTCTCTGAACCACCACAGGCGTCTCTTTCATTCAGAAGATATTGTGTTCATTCTGAAAGAACTTACCTGTATTTTGTGTCTATGAAAGTAACCACATGGTTGTGCGTGTATGAACAGCACTGTCTGTGTTTACCAGAGACAGACATTGGACTGCTAATGACAGTAATGCAGTTTGTGACGTGCCCCTCCAGCGGCCATTTTGATGTGTTGATAGATGCGCAAATAACACTCTCAAGTCAGGCATACACTGTACGAGTTTTGGCCCTTTTCGGGCCGATGCTTCAGTCGTGCGAGAATTTTTCGCAACGGGCCGAGTTTCAGCTTGAACATACGTCCTGCGTCGTGTAGTATACAGGGAGTAACGAGGGGCGACTCGCCTCTCACGACCACCTTCCCATCAGGAATCGTACGGTCGGTTGAAAATCAAACATGTTTGAAATTCAGTCGGCCTTCGTGAGTGATCATGAGCGCATCCTGCTGTTGAAGCAGAGCTACGAGCCGATTTCTCCCGACCTCGCGCACTGCACACGTGCAAACAAGGAAATTCTTCTTCGTCTTCTCAAACGAAAACACAGGAGTGGAGAGAGAAGCATGACGGCGGTATGTGTGACATTGAGTCAAACTACAGAGGAGCAACTCATAGAATTGCCATGGCAGCGCGTTTCATTCTAGTAAGCCTCATATTTAACAGTAAGCATTGACACTTCCGTCTTTTTCTTCTTCTACTGTTGACATTGGCTTCCGGGTAGGCGGGTCCGAGTAGTGCCATCTCTCAATGGGGGTTAAGTCCGACATGTGGTTTTTGAACACACTGTGTAAGCCGTCAGGTCGCATCAGAGCGTCGGGCTGCACCGTGTAAGAACAGATATCGTTAGCGGTGAACTTTTAAACCCTGCGGTTTCATCGTACGGTTTGAGCTGTATCTGAGTACCACGATTGAAAATATCGTACAGTGTATGCCCGGCTTTAGGGATTCTAATCACACAAACCACTCCAATGACGTTCCAAAATACAGACTGCATTATTAGTGTTCCACCATTGATGATTATAACATTCTGGATAATTCTGGAAGTAAATGGCGTCTTTCAACCTCAGAAGACCAGGAAAGTTCCAGGACCTGATAATGTCTCTTCCTCATATCTGAGAACCTGCGCTAACCAACTGGTCCCTAGCTTCACTCGTCCTTCAAAAAAGTCCTTCAGTGGTGCAACAGTCCATGATATCCTCTGTCACTACCAGACTACAAGTGCAGCATTCCCAGACCCTTTATCTGTTCTCTAGGGATTTGAATCTTGTCCTCTGGTCCTCCACTTTCCCCATCTTCACCCAGTATGTTACTTGCCTCACCAGAGACTATAAAAAGCTGGACTTATTGCATGCCAACACCAAAGAGGAATGCAGCTCATCACTTCTCCCTCTCTGGGGGGCTCAGGTCACAGCCTGGTTAATCTTCAACCTGCATGTACATGGAAAACCAGCTGTGAGGCGCACAGTGAAGAGATGGTTTGAGGAGACTGAAGAAGCTCCGAGGGACTGTTTCAGCTCCGCTGTTTGGGAAGAGCTCTGTGCTCCTCATGGAGAGGACGTTAATAGCATCACAGACAGCACCGTGGTCTATATTGTTTTGACAACACTGTAACCCTTATGACGGTATGTTGTTTCTCCAGTAACAAGCTGTGGATCAACCCTGAAATAAAGGCTCTCTTCCAGGAAAAATGGAGAGCACCTGCCCAGTGTGATGGGGGCTCTGGAGCGTTCCCCCGTTTGGTGTTGGGCAGTGTTGCTGTCGGGGGTTGGGGTGGGCACTGGGCCGCCAGGGGGATCAGTTCCCAAGCTTGGCCTGGGGCATTGTGGCTGGGTCGGGTGGTTCTCTTTGTCCTGGGGTCTGCCACCACTGTGCCTCACTGGTAACGTACTTCTATGCAGATTATATGGCTTCCTGGGACTGCTGCAGCCAGCTGTGGCAGGATCTACTTACCATTTGTTGTTTTGGGTGGTGTGGATGGCAAGCTTTCTACTGTTCTCGCCACACTTACAAACGTACACCTACAGGTTACAAACTCGCACTCACATTAACACTAACACATTTATTTCCAGATATATGGTCACCCATCCCTGTTTTGAGATCTACATTTTGTTGAGTATTATGTGCTGCATGTCAGTGGTTAGCTCCTTGCTGCCCTTCAGTTCTGTGTTCTCTTGCATTTAGGTTCCTGCAGCATGGAGGATGCAGCTGATTGCACTTTGCCTTGACGAGCAGAGCATCAGGCTGGGTCTCATTGCCAGTTGGCCATGTTGGCAACATGTGGGCTGTTTGAGGCTTTAGTAGGCTTGGTGGTATTTGAATAGACTGAGGACAAGGCTGTTTTCCTGAAGGAGGTGTTTTTGTTTACATTGTGAGAAGACTGGTCTTGAGTCGATGGGGGAGTTTTAAGTTTTGGTCTTGGGGAATCCTTTAGCCCAGGGATGGGCAACTGGCGGCCCGGGGGCCGCACACGGCCCTCGTCATCACTCAGTGCGGCCCGCGAATAGATCAATAATAATTTAATAATGATTAAAAAAAAATTTAAAAAATTGTAATTATACTTTTGACTGATAGGGGGCCGTACCCAAACAATAGCGAGCATGGGCCGCTTTGCAACAGCGAGGAAGAAAGTCAAGAGCCATGGCCACTTGCAGTGGAATAAAGGGAAAACTTGACGAGAAAGTCACATTTTTCAGACAAAATGGGAAGAAGTATGGACATGGGGAATTTTTTTTTTGGTCTCTTGTCATTCACACACACAACATAAACCGTGAGAGCCGACGTGAGTTTTGAAACTGCAAAGCTTTGTCTTAAGCAGAAGATCAAACGTGCAGCACCGCGTTCACAGACCAGTGTGATGCATTCGTGAGCGTCAGAAAGCTATGGTGCATTCAGGAGCATGGGACATTAGATTTTTCAGAATAAAAAGCTAACAGATGTGCATAATCAAAAAGTAACAGAAATACAATTATAGAGCATTCAGTATTGTAAGAAAGCCCACACAGTTTCTGGATAGACACATTATTGTTTGAGTTAAGTTCTGTTCCGTTTTATGCCTCTTTCCTTGTAAATTTGAAATGTCCCATGCTCCTGAATTGATATGGAGTTTAAATTCCTTTTTTGCATTTTTTTTAAAGCAAACGGTTTGTCTTTTGCTTAAGGACATATTAAAATGCATTTACATGCAGAAAATAGTTATATGTTGGTGCAGTAAACATACAGATATAAATTCATCTAAAATTTGTTATTGAGAATAATTTGTAGCGTCTTTCATATACAATTATTTGAAGTGCGTGGTCATGTGGCCCTCCAATGGTCGTGCTGAAAAAAATGTGGCCCTCTTTATCATGGAAGTTGCCCATCCCTGCTTTAGCCTGTGGCTTGTTTTTCAGTTGCCCTTACAGGAATCCAGTTATTTTAAACCTGGTTCTTTAAGTTGCCCTCTTTTCTTCCAGGTTTTCCTTATGTTTTTTTTTTAAGTTACTTTATATTTGTAAATGAAAGAGCACTTAATTTACCATCCTTCCTGCTGAGTCTTCTTCCCTGGTCTATTAATGTTGCAACTCCCCTTTCACATATCCCTAGACTGCTTTTGGGGAACGTAATATAGAGCAAAACTGCCCTGGCGTCTGTTCCATATGGGACTGAAATGCTCCAACAGGACACGTTAAGAAAATACATCAGGAAACTGAGAGGAGTTGTGCAGAAGGAACTGAGAGGTAAGGGATGGAAAAAACATCTCCAGGACGAAGATGGGGGACCATCAGTGGTGTTTGAAAAAGCCTGAAAACAATTTCAGGTCACAAACCAAATTCCCATTCTGTAGGACATTTTAGGGTGGATGACTAATCTGAACCAGTTCTTCAGCAGGTTTGATCAGACACCTACCCCTCCCCCAGCCCAGTCTTCCCCGCTGCAACACCCCCATATTTTGTTTACTGCCAGGACTTTGTGGACTGGTGCGAGAACAGCCATCTTTTGATCAACATGGGGAAAACCAAGAAACTACTGATGGAAGCTTATCTGGAAGGTCAACGGTGTATAGGTCAAGTAGTGGGAGATAGGACTCTAGCAAAGATAGCATCACTCTTGGACAACATCTCTCACCCCATGCATGGAGCTGTTGCAGAACTTCTTCAGTGACAGACTGCCGCCTCCTAAATGCACAAAGTAGCGTTATCGCAGATCCTTCCTTATGCTCATCACTGCTCCCAATAAAGTCAATAGTTATTTATATCCCTTTCATTTTTGCAGTATTTTTCATTCTTGTAAATAATTTGTTGGTGTTTTTGTGAATAAATGTACACATACTTTGCACATTTTTAAAAATCACCTTACACAGATAAACTTTAATGTAATGATTATGGTATTTTAATAATGCAGTATTGTTTGTTCTTGGTATGCCTGAAATCCCCCCTTTTGGACAATAAAGGATCTTTCTATTTTATGTGAAGGACATCACAGGCCTCCTGCTGTATCCCCTGCAGCTTGCTTGCCACGCAAATGGGTCAGCAGATGAAACAGTTTGATCTCCCAGTCAGAGTACCAAGATCTATACCATGCTTACTTCTGCTAGTCCAACCATGTCTTTTTGTTTTGGTAGAACACTGTATGTAGATCACAGGTCACCTGCTATTACCATATAATATAGAACAGATTCCTGGATCAATGTGTGCTTCTGTGCTTTTTTGTCTCTCTTGTTGTGTCTCTGCTCTGTCTTCTGTAACCCCCAGTCGGTCGAGGCAGATGACCGTTCATACTGAGCCCGGTTCTGCTGGAGGTTTTCCTTCCCGTTAATGGGGAGTTTTTCTTTCCACTGTCGCTTCATGCTTGCTCAGTATGAGGGATTGCTGCAAAGCCATGGACAATGCAGATAACTCTCCCTGTGGCTCTACACTTCTCCAGGAGGAGTGAATGCTGCTTGTCGGGACTTTGATGCAATCAACTGGGTTTCCTTAGATAGGAATTTTTTTTTGACCAATCTGTATAATATGTTTGAATTTGACATTGGAAAGTGCCTTGAGATGACATGTTTCATGAATTGGTGCTATATATATATATATATATATATATATATATATATATATATATATATATATATATATATATATATATCCATCCATCCATTTTCCAAACCGCTTAATCCCTCATGGGGTCGCGGGGGGTGCTGGTGCCTATCTCCAGCGTTCACTGGGCGAGAGGCGGGGTACACCCTGGACAGGTCGCCAGAGAGACAAACAGGACAAACAACCATTCACACCTAAGGACAATTTGGAGAAGCCAATTAACCTAACAGTCATATTTTTGGACTGTGGGAGGAAGCCGGAGTACCCGGAGAGAACCCACGCATGCACAGGGAGAACATGCAAACTCCATGCAGAAAGACCCAGGGGTGTACTTGAACCCAGGACCTTCTTGCTGCAAGGCAACAGTGCTACCCACCGCGCCATTGCGCAGCCTATATATATATATATATATATATATATATATATATATATATATATATATATATATATATATATATATATATATATATATATACACACACATAATATTGAAAATGCCTTTTTATATATTCATATTTAAAATGTCTACATCGAGACCAAAAGTCAAATTCTTCTTTGTGTGCACAAAGTTGCTGAATGAAGCGGATTTGTTCACCATGTGCTCTTGGTTTTATTGTGGAAATTTACTTCGACTTACAGAAAACTCATAATAGCCCACACTAATGCAGTGTCAGTGGAGGGTCTTTGTCACGGTTACTCATGAGTCCTAAACTCCAAACGGCCAAGCTTAAAGCACACAGACCATAACCTGCCAACTTCTAATCCAACTCATTTCATGTTCCCAGTATCTAATTCAACAACGCTGCACAAAGAGCAAGCAAATATAATGTAATATGGTAAAGAAAGAATATATACGTCAGCATATAAATATTCTTTCTTTACCATATTACATTATACCTGCACTATATGTCCCAATTGTTCTCCTGTTGTGTGGAACAGTAACATGCTTGTGACCTGCTGTCTTTTGGCAGCTTCCACGCATCATCGTTGTCCAAAGCAACATCTGCTGCGGACACAGCCAGTGCGGAGTTTGTTGTTTTAGAGCGCAGAG
Source organism: Fundulus heteroclitus (assembly GCF_011125445.2). NCBI lineage: Eukaryota > Metazoa > Chordata > Actinopteri > Cyprinodontiformes > Fundulidae > Fundulus > Fundulus heteroclitus. Next base: position 4,189,398 of record NW_023396781.1, on the reverse strand, counting down.
TGCTAGTTCTGTCTTAAACCCCAGATCAATTATCCGCCCTCAAGATGCTCTTGCCTCCAAATTCTTCCTTCAGCACCATTGGGCAACATGCCTGAGAGTTCGATGTGCAGTTTGCACTGTTTAGGCTGTGTTTTGCTGTGTGTACTTGGCAGTCAAGAGGGGTGTAGCCAGAGAAAAATAAAATAAAAGGGAGGGTGGAGAAAATTTGAGTTTGCTTTTCCAGACACAGGGACACTGCTCTACTTGACTCTGAGAGGGAGGAATAGAGGCGGGGACAGTGGGCTGAAAGTCCACCCCCACTCTCATTACACTGAGTGAATCATTGCACAGGCTGAGACTGAAACCAAAGGAGTTTCAGCCTCTGGGAGCACAGCAGTTTCCTCTGTAGCACAGGGAATATTACATCAACTGCTCATCTGTGTCCTTCAGCTCAGGAAATCACTGTAAGTATTGTCTGTTGGAGCTGCTCTGTGTCTGGCTCTGCTGTGCCTCATCAGCTCGTCTTTCCTTTGCTGCCACTCAGGCTGGCGATGCTCTGCGTGGCATAACTCAGACAAAGAGGGAAGCCATAAAGCAGTTTACTGCTTAGGTGTTGTTGCTTGTTTAGGAAAGCTCTTTGAGGATATGGGGACCCTTTTAAGCCTTTCTTTTTGCCTTTCTCACAGTTTGCTTTGTGTTTATAACAATGGAAATGGCCAAAGGTTCTGCCACTATTGGTAGAGGTACCATTTAGTTTGGTTGGACCTTTTTAAAGGTTATTTAACCATGGGAAATGTAATAAAGATTTTCACTTTCTTTGTTCCAAGTCTAGTTACCTTCTATGCAATAGGCAATATATTTATAAAATGTTTCACATTATTCCAAAGCTGTGAATCATTGTTTTCTTGGATTTTAGATGTTGTTTCCGCATGTGTTTGAAACCCAGAGCTGTGTCAGAGCTAGCCGATGACGTTGGACAAGACAGATTCAGGTCCAGTCTCTTTGGGACAGGCTTAACTTGTGACTGATTAATGCTGTCCACACTTTTATAACAGTGTTAAAATGTGTGCCTGTCTCAATCAATCATTCACTCAAACATGCTTACCCAACCCTACTGCGGCTCATAAAAATGCTGACTTGACTGATTTGGATCATGTCACATAATTCTGCAGATATTTAGTGCCTGTGTTTATGGAGCTCACTTTACGGCTGTAGCTTTTTTTGTTTGACCACACTTTAAAGCACGGCAAGGAATAGGCTCATGTTTCATTGACTGGCTCAGAAAGAAGTTTAACTGTATCCATTCCAAAGGAAATGCTATCCACATGAGATCACAGGTGTAGAAACGGCTTTTATTCTGTGGGGCTTGAAAAAAACAATGGACTCAAAGTTTTATCTGCTGCTTTTCCAACTTCCAGTAGCATATAGCTGTGCTGTAATCTTGTTAGCATGAGATTTTGTTTCAGTCATTCAACAAGAGAATGACTCTAAAAGTACCAGTAATTTCTTTAGATCTATTTTACTTGTGATGAGGTCGGAAACAGACTTTTCTCCCCATTATTTTTATGCAAATCTCAACATCCCATAGATAAAGATCTATCTATCCTCTTTTTGCTCAGGTTTTATGTTTTTCCTTGTTTCAAACCCTAAAAATAGGCTTCTTTAAAAAAAATAACACATTTCCTTAAAGGTATTTATCAAAAATGATAAGTTGTCTTTTTTCCAAAAGGTCATGTAACAGTTGTGGCTCTAAGCAAGTTTTATTCAGGTGGACTTAGTACAAAAGTGAGTCTTTGGATTGTAAATGTCGTAGATCCCTGAGATAGACCCTTATTGGTCTGCTGAATATTTCAGGTTGCAGCTAATCTGCACATGTAGTATATCTCTTCACAACTGTGATCACAGTTTCAATGTGTGCAATAGCACAATCCCAAAGGACTGGCGGTACATAATGTGTTAGGCTGTAATATTTCAGGTGCCATGCATTCAGTCTGTACTTAAATAATGCATTGGGCCAGTTGGGTGGAGGTTTGCTGCTTTTTTATGCCAGCACTGGGTGTGAATCACAGTGACCAAGATTCTAAAGCTCAGGAATATTTGATGGGGAAAATGTTGCTTAGTGACAATTGCTATCATCCTCAACATTGCATCACAGTTCCACGTGTTCCTCTTGCACTCCTAGCGTGCGGCTCATCAACAGTAAATTTCATTACAAGTGTGTTTAACCTAATGTGCGAGTGAAACAGAACCTTAGAGCACATAAACATTTCTGGTGTGCTGCTTTTAGGTGTAACCACTGCCTAAAAGTCTTCCTGCAACCTAAGCTGTGGTCTAAACCTTTCAATACTGGCCGGTGGTTCTGAGCTGGAGTGGGTTTTTGTCATCTCTAAATAACATTTAGCCCTTCCTGGTTCTCAATACTCTTGACAAATTAATGACATTAGCTAATACTGTTTAGGGTGAACACGGGGAAAATAAGTTGGTGAAACGTTTTGCCATAGAGGTTTCCCCTTACATCCAGACATTAGACATGGACTAATACAGACTGTATTGGTGTCTAAGAATATCTTAAAAACAAATTAATATATCTTCTGCTTTTGTCATGCAGGCTTCTGGGACAGTAAATTTTGCAGGAGACCAGCATCGGTGTCCCTGCCGAAGACTGCAGGTCCTGACAGACCCCCTCCACCTGCTCAGAGACCGAGCTCCACTCCAACTACCCCATCATGTTCTTACCTTCAAATTCGAACACCCTCTCAGCTCGACTGTTGCCTGCCTAATGGAGCACTGTGCTTCATCAACCCCCTTTTCATAAAGATTTATCAGCCAGATGGTGGCAACCAGATCAGCTCTGCCAAAACTGCAACCCAACACCCGAGGGATGATTACAACAATATAAGAGCTACCAAAAGGAGAGAGGAAGTCTCTTGTATCCAAAGTCCTCTGACCTGTCGCTCAGACCACAGTTACAGATTGAACGTAGAGAGTCTAACCACTAACCCATGCAGCAGAGGACCAACTGGGAGCAACCAGGTGTTGGGTCTGTCTCGTTCCGCTCCTCCTCGACCGCCTCCCCCTGATCTTGCCAAACATCACCCTGTATCTCCTGTTGGACAGCAAAGCATGCCAGAAAAAATTGCCTGGATTAACATCCCCAAGGAGGAGGAGAAGGAGAAGAGCAGCAACCTCCTGTCACGACTGGGCTCCTCGCTGAGCATTAGCCCGCCTTCCCTGCCTCCCAAGAGGTTTAACATCAGCTCCCCCATATCCATTCCCCGACAAACTATGCCCCTTCCTTTGCAATCTCTCTCCTCCCCACGTCGAACCAAATCATCGCCATCATTCAGCCATGAGGACGCTCAGTGCCATCTGGCACTGGAGGAACAGACGATTGAGAAGGCCATCCTCAGGACCAAATTGTCAAAGCAAAGGTCAGTGCAGTCTACATGCCAGAACTCCTGTAGTCCTTCAGAGCCTTCCATGATGACAGGCAGCAAGCTTGCAGAGGTAACACCTGGAGAAGAGGTAGCCTCTTCCCCCGGTAGCAGAGGCGGCCAACGGCTGAGTGACATGAGCCTCTCCACGGATTCCTCAGATTCCCTGGATTACTCCCAGTCCTCTGCCTTCTTCATTCCTCCTCTGCATGACCCTAGCCCTCCCACTGTCGCTGACTTCAACACCCATCTCCCCCTCTCCCTCCCACCATCCCACTTACGTTACAGCAGCATAGATATAGATGAAGACGTTGACGATGACGATGACGAAGACGACCCCGACTATGGCGTTAGCCTCGAGAGCGACCAAGATCTCACCATGCTGCCACCTGGGGCCCACACAAAGCGCCGCCCCAGTGCCGGCGCCTTGGTCCTGCAGAAAGCGTTGCAAGGAAAGTTTCGGAAGATGAGCGGTGTTTTCAGCTCGCTGCTGACACCAGAGAAGAGGGCTATCCGCAAGGTGCTGGAGATGTCCAAAGATAAGAACTCGTACTTTGGTTCCCTGGTTCAGGACTATCTCAGCTACATGGGGGAGGGTGCTGGCGCCCAGGCCTGGCAGGGCTACGCCTCAGGACTTGAGCTGCTTCAGACCATCCGCCAGTTTATCACTCAGATGAAGAGCTATCTGCAACAAAGCTCCGAGATGGAGCCGCCAATTGAGAGCTTCATTCCTGAAGATCAGATTGGTAAGATTAGAATGAGGTTTTTCCTCCCTCTTTACCTGTATTAATGTGTTGAATAAGTAGTTTTACAGCAGTCATATAAAAGTTAGAACTACACCTCTTACATAAAGCATTCAGTATTGAAATGGAACTTTAGTGTACCTTTTATAAGCAAGGCAAGTTTATTTGTAGCACATTATCATAACAAGACAATTCAAAGGGCTGGATGTGAGCGGAACATAAGAAAAGAAAACATACAGAGGAAAGCACATTGCAGTGGAATAGTAGCAGCAGGTTAACATTCAAAGGCAACTCTAAACAAATAGTTTTTTATCCTCGATTTAAAACAACTCAGTGTTTCAGCACTTCTAGAGTTTTTTTGGAAGTTTGTTCCTGATAAGTGGAGCAAAAGAACTGAATGCTGCTTCTCCGTGTTTGGTCCTGGCTATGCAAAGTAGTTTGAGCTAGAAGAACTGAGTGGTCTGGAGGGTTGAAATACTGATAACAAGTCTGTCAAATATTTAGGTGCTAAGCCACAGTGATTTATAGACTAAGTGAGCTATTTTAAAGTCTAATTTTAAGTCTGTTTTATAAGATCTCTGTGGATTACTGCTCACATTTACACTTTAAGACCTCTGACTTCCATGTCATCATGTCTTAGAAGGATGTGGGAGTCATTTCTGCGTGTGCTAGTAAATAATTTGATAATTATTTTTGGGAAGAGTGAATGATGTATCAATGGAGAAATCACATTATTGTGGAAACACTTGAATGCAGATCCAGCAGTTTCACATCTCTATTTTAATCGTGAAGAGAATGGAAAGATGATGTTTTTGTAAGTTGCTGGATGTGTTTGTGATTAATGGTGTCTGTGTCAAAGTTATAACTCCTTATGCATATTATTAGGTCAAGATATATGAGCTCCTTCATTTATGAAGCATCGAGACACACACACACACACACACACACACACACACACACACACACACACACACACACACACACACACACACACACACTTCAAATAAGAAGAAGCATTATTGTCATTGTATTCTGGGTACAATGGAATGATGTTGGCCACAGTTCCAGGTGCAGCTATTATGACTAAATGAAGAAAAGATAATTAAAAAGACAGATAACTAAATAAGTATAGTGTATATTAAGATCTACTAAAGGTGCTATTATTCCTGCAGACCAGATTATTGCACAGAATTTACTAAATTTTTTGCACACACACGGCCACATGCAGATAAACATGCACACAATTGCATCTACCCATGCGCGTGCACACATCCTTGCTAGAAGGGCAGTCAGTGTTTTGGCCCGGGACCCAGTGTCTGCATCAGACAGAGCAGCTTCAATTGTACAAACAGATCAACAATGTGCTGCTGTCTGCAAAGATGAAAATGGTTATTTTTACTAGAACCCGCCTCTCAACATAAACACACACTTTGTTCAGACATATTTATTTTTTAGACTCACATATACTTCATGCTACCCAAGCACTATATGGTCTCTGAAAATGGCAGGAAAATGCTTTATTTTAAAGGTTAAAGCAGTGAAACTGGGCCACAGTGTCATCAACTCTCTCATTTCTTAGGCAAAGACACATTTCCTAGAAATATAGTTCAAAACTGTTTGTAACATAACAAGTATCCATTTTCTTTATCTGTCCTCATGTGTTGTTGAACCTAAATGGTCCAGTGACTGCAAGCTAAGCCAAACAAGATGTTTGGTTTCAAGACATGTATTGTCTGGCATACAACTCATTGGGCCCACGCTGCATACAGTTACCCATTGGTGTGGTCTGGCTTTGGAGATTAGAATCTTCTTTAGGTGTTGATGTGATCACCACCCTACTAGTTCCAAAATGGGGAAACTGTAGCATCTGTATGTGGCAGGTGGTGGATGATAACGTCGCCTAGAATGTTGTAAACCCAACATCCAACCCTTATCACACTTCACATGATGCTGGTGCTGCTGTACAATACGTTTGTGAGGGAATCTCTGTGTCTGCTGACCTACCCCCCCCTGCTTTGACTTACTGTTAAATACCCCAGCCCTTGTCTGTAACGACACTGCCACCATCGCTATATTTAGTGACTTTTCAGACCCCTTTAACTTTTTTCCAAAAAAGCGTCTAGCGACAAATCTGGTGTTTTTTTTTTTCTGTGTTATAAGCGACTTCCACAGATGCTTCCTGTTAAAGCACCAATCGATCTGCAGTTACTGTCTTGAGGCAGCAGTAATGCTGCTGTGAGTCCCTCCCCACTCCCCAAGCACTGTCTTACAGGCAGACTGCTGCTTCCATGTCCTGAAGCCCAGCTGCAGACAGCAAAGAGAGCAGAGAGGGGATCACCTCCACAGCCTCTGCAGTGCACATTCCCCCCTGACTCCGGCCCTGATTACAAAGCAGGATATAAATATAATGTAAATGTAGTTTTTAAACTAGCATATTTTTTTTAAACGGTTGCACTAAAATAATCCCAGAATTTGCTTCACGCACAGCTTCAATCTCTTATTCACCTCATTTGCTGTGTGTGCCTCTGATAACTGTCTTTCTGGTAAAATGTTATTTATTTAATGCATAAATTATTTCCTAAAATTCATTTGTAGCTCCAAACATATTTACAGTCTTTTTAACCACATTTTTGTCTTGCCAAAAACTTCTTTCCTACAGCCTGGATCACAAGTACATCAACAAATATGCAAATGAGGTGATGACATCATCTAGTGACTTTTAGGACAGCCAGTAGCGAATGTGGTGGTCCATGCAGCTGGGCACTCTTTTCTGTGATTCAGGCAACCATTTCACCTTCTGTAGTTTGACTTGAAGAGAGTTCAGATTTATTGAAGTGAACTTCTGTTGTCACATGTTTCATACATGAAGGCCTTTGGTGGCATATCCACTCAATTTCATGTGTATTTAACTATCCAAAGCAAGTCTTATTAAGGTTTAAAGCTTCATTAAAGGTAGAGTCTGCAATTTTGCTGGAAATTAAAGTAAGAAACATCAAAGTCCCTTTTTGAATAACTGCACATGCCCAAGACTACTTACCTGCTCTTCCGCTCCTCAGGGGGTTCGCATGGAAGAAATCTCCCAAATCCACTCTGGTCTCATTTATTTCTACAGAGGTCTTCCTCTTCTTCTCATAAACATGAACACGGTTTGCTTCCTCTGTCTCTAAGCCATTTTCAAAATATACAGTTAGAGCAACGGAGCTACAATGAACGGCTAACACTGAAGCTAACCGCTAAGCTAACTGAACACATAAACACTAGAAGTGCGCATGCACAGCCAGCAAGCGGAAACTAACAAGGAATGTGCATGCATACTGGCGTTACGTGAGCGCGTGACTTTACATGTTCAATCAAATCATCCAGACAGATTGGTCAAAAAGTTTCCTCTCTAAGGAAACCCAGCAGATTGCATCAAGTCTTGACAAGCAGCATTCACTCCTCCTGAAAGAGCGTAGAGCCACAGGGACAGTCCTCTGCATTGTCCATGGCTTTGCAGCAATCCCTCATACTGAGCAGGCATGAAGCGACAGTGGAGAGGAAAACTCCAGCAGAACCAGGCTCAGTGTGAACGGTCATCTGCCTCGACCGACTGGGGGTTACAGAAGACAGAGCAGAGACACAAAAAGCACAGAAGAACACATTGATCCAGGAATCCTTTCTATGTTATAAGGTAATTGCGGATCATCTGTCTCCCCTGGATGATGTCACAGCTAACAGAACGCCAGACCAGGACTCTATTTAGAAGAAAGGGTTAACCCGCAATGTTTTTCACCAACTTGGCATGCAGCTTCCCTGTCTTCTGAGTTCTCTTGTTTTTTTCTGCAGCAGTGTTTACTTCTTGGAAAAGTTGCCCAGTATTACCCTGTGACCGCTTCAGAGAGCGCTTCTGTTCGGCTCAAAGGCTGGCCGGCCCAGATGCATCTGGATGGCCCGCTGCCAAGTCGCGCAGTCTCGTGTGTGTAACTGCGGCTCTTTTATAGCAGCTGTCCAATCAGGGCAGAGGATTAGAGGCATGCCCCCGCAGTGCTTTGCTTCACAGGGATTGCTCTGTTTCTGCTCTCATTGTCTCTTCTGATAAAATATGAAATGAAAGAAAAAAGGAATGACCACAACTTTCTGGTTTAGCAACATACAGAGGTTGCTAAAAAATGCACTCATTCATAGAAACAGCACGTTCCATGGTGTTGACCACGGAGCAGGAAGTAAACAATGCTGTAGATGCTCACCTCTTCCCGTTTCCTTGTCACATATTCCCAGATGTGAATGACATGAAGCTGATAAACATAACACTCTGAATGATGAGCTCTTTTCAACAGAATCTACTTGAAGGTAAAGCTCACGGCCACTTTCAAGCCAAACCCAAACTCTATGAAGACAGCAGCTTTATTTTGACTCTGTGTCAGTACTATAGGCCTGTTAAGGCCTCTATTTACACAGACTGAGCACAGCTCTGACTGTCAACAGTGAGGAAGGTCATTAAAATGGTTTTATACACATTCAGCTGTAAAAGATGTCAGAGGCACCCCTCCCACCCGCATATAAGCAGCTCTTTGGATGCAGAGTGGAGCCATATGGTTATGAATGCTGCTCTGTGGGAAACTGTCCCTCTGCTGCTCTAAGCAGCCCCTCAGATCCAGTAGACGGACACTGGGCTGGAACTGATGTCTAAGTTCATCCCTGCTCAGCTGGGAAGGAATTGCAGGATCTGATTGGTCATGATGTTCCTACCAGTACCAAGGCTTTGTACCTTGCTTCAAACTGGAAAAACTGGTTATCATTTTAAGGCTCTACAGTTCAGATGAGTATGACCTCACTGTGTGAGATCAGATTCTATATTGTAGTGAAATACGCTACTTCATCATTGTTACCGCTTCTTAGTTCTGTTTTTATATCAAAATATTGAGGTAGTTGGAATTTTGTGCTGTTGGTAAATAAAGCCTCGTAGTTTTGATGAACCTGGCAGTAAATAAAGTGAACACTTCCTCTTTGAGATTTAATCTGTTGATATCGTGAAGAAGTCCACGTCTACATAGAACTTAGGATCGTAATGCCTTGGATGATGGAGAATCTACAGCAGCAAATATGATGATTTGTTTCGAGAATCCTTAGCATGTCAACCCTTCAATACTGATGGAAATGAGGCCGATAAGACTGGCCAGGGGAAAGGGAAGACTTTGATCTGAAAACCTTAAATAGTTTGAACTCAGGACTCACCGTTGAGAAAAAAAAAACAAAAACATCTTCTCGTACCTGTGACAGCTTTGTGTGTTTATCATAAAACAATATCTCTTCTGTTCCTCATATTTTCACCTTAAGCCTTTTTGTGAAATTTCTGAAAAGTTTCCCTTGACTGGATGCCAGAAATTTCACAAGTGGATCTTTCAGGGAAGCAGGAAGCTAAACTGGCAGAAAGAAAAAGGTTTCCAGTAAAAATACACCTAGGAGACCATAACAGTCATACCTTTCAAATGATGAGGTCAGTTATAAATCAGCTGACCTGCACTACTTATCAGTGCCAGTAGGCAGTAAAGAAAGTCCCGCCCTCCCAGTCATTTGTGAAATGAGGAACTGAGAATTGCCTGCATGCATGAGTGTAGTGTTCTGCAGGCTGTTGGGTATTGCTCTGGGTTTAGAGGGTCCTGCAGAGGGTTTTTCCGCTGATTCTGCTGAAGCAGACGCCGACACACATTGCGGGCAGCAGATGGTGGGTGTGGTCCAGCTGAGGTGGAAAGTGAAGTAAAATGAGCGGTTGCAGATGTGCTGATCCAGATTAACTGCTGACCTCACTGTTTGCTGGAGGCCAGTCAGCAACGAACACATGCTTCTGATTCAGCAGGCCTGTGGTTTGGCCTCTGTCAGTCTAACGCTGTGTTTTACAGCACGAGGTGACCTGGGAACAGCTGATGGGGACCTGGTCTTTGTACCTCAGGTTGAACCTTGAGGCCTATACTGAGCTAGATGCTACAGCATTTAGTTACTCGTTTTAAATGGACAGAAACAAATATTTGGCCAGTTCCTCTGTTTAACCTAATAGTGTACATGTCAATTATCTTTTTTTTATGGCTTATGTGTTAGTCAGTATCTTACCTGCATCAGGCAGGTCTTCCTTTTGAACAGCTGAGTTCCTACTCTGTTTCCAACTAGAGATTTGGTTACAGCTACAGAACTTTGTGAAGGTCCTAGTTGGTCCAGTGTCCAAACATTTTGGCAGCATTCCTCTCCACACAGAACCAGTCCTAATTTGCAGGGACCGGCAGGAGATTCTCACTCTGTGATAATAATCAACAGTTAATCCTTCTGGTGCTAAAACAACATCTTAATTTTTACACTTCTAAGTTCTTTCTCTCCTGCACTTATTCTTATGTTGATATTTTGATTGATATAGTTAATTGCTAAATTTAGTCATAGTTTATTGCACAGTATATCAACCTTGTTGTCATTCTGACCTTTGTAGAGCAAGTCTAGCAAGCAGATGTGAGTTGGTTAGTCAGGCCGTCTGCTCAGGAACCGCCTGCAGTCGGCTGGTCGACAGACCCGTGGCTTGGCAGCGGCAGTTTTATTTCAGTGTCACGTTTATAAGTGGGGGTGTTCCCAAAAGGCCACATTTGGTTTTCTTGTAGGCCAGGGGGAAGTGTAGCTGAGGAGCATTGTGCAGCAACAGGTGTGGGAGGGGCAGCTCGTCTGTGGCTCCTACAGCCGGAGCCAATTGCAGTCCCTTCTTTGGCATCTGACTAAAATAGCTCTAATCCATAGGGATGGTATGAGGGGAGCTTTTAGTGCTTTGTAGAACCTGAACTTGTGAAACCCTTAGCTAACCAGGACACGGAAACCAACCCTGACCTCACTGAGCTTCTCTCAGGGAAACTGTGTGATTTGTTCACCCCGCCAGACTAAAGGCTCAGCTGTGTGTTTCCTCTTCAGACAGAGTCCTGGAGAAGGCCATGCTGAAGTGCGTCCTGAAGCCCCTGAAACCGTCCGTCAGTGCCGCTCTGAAGGAGTTCCAGATGCGCAGCGGCAGCTGGCAGGAGCTGAAAGAGAACCTGTCTTTGGCCAAGGCCCGTCGGCCGCAGGAGATGGGCGTGGCTGACGCTCTGCCCCCTGACCCTGTGGCCGTTGAAAAGATCAGGCAAAAGTTCCAGACCATGTGTAAGCTGTACTCCCCAGAGAAGAAAGTCTGCATGCTGCTAAGAGTGTGTAAACTTATTTACACCATCATGGAGGATAATTCAGGTAAAGATGTTTGAGGTTGACACTTTTCTACAGTTAAGACTGTAGAAAAAAGGGTAGATGAGTCTGTGCTCTTGTCTCAGGTCGTTTGTATGGAGCGGATGACTTCCTCCCCATGCTGACCTATGTGTTGGCCCAGTGTGACATGCCTGAGCTGGACAATGAGATCATGTACATGATGGAACTCCTGGACCCTTCGCTGCTGCATGGAGAAGGTGCCTGTCCAACGTCGTCGCTCTTTTAAAAGCAAAGATCATCTGTCCCCAGGTGGCTGATACCACTGTTTCTGTGTGTCTAGGTGGTTACTACCTGACCAGCGCTTACGGAGCCATGTCCCTGATTAAGAACTTCCAGGAGGATCAGGCAGCCAGAGTGCTGAGCTCTGAAACCAGAGACACGCTGCACCAGTGGCACCGGCGCCGCACCACCCAGCGTTCGGCGCCCTCTATTGATGACTTCCAGGTGAGCACCTACACAGCGACCTCCTCTTTGCTTGCTCCGAGAGGTTGTCTTTTACTTTCAGAGATGATGACAGGGACGATCTCTTGTCTGTCTCAGAACTACCTGCGTGTGGCGCTGCAGGAGTTGGACAGCGGCTGCACAGCCAAGACGCTGCAGGTGCAACCCTACACCACGGTGGAGGAGCTGTGCCAGCTGTGCGCCCTAAAGTTTAAGGTCTTGGACCCAGAGAACTACGGCCTGTTCCTGCAGATGGAGGGCAGCATCCAGCAGCTGGCGGCGGACACCCACCCTCAGAAGATCAAAGCTGAGCTTCATAGCCGCCCACAGCCAGTCCCCTTCCATTTTGTCTACCGCCGCATGTCCAAAACCAGCTCACTGTCGCCGGATCTCTCCAACGCCACTCCCGACCTCAGCCGTCTTCTTGCAGCCTCTGATCCACGGGCTGACCTGAACAACCAGAGCACAGACCCGCCAGCTCCCAGCGGCAGCTCCAGCCTCAGCAGCATCTCAGCCTCTGTATGATCACAGAGGAACCCCCCCCCCCTACCCCTCCCCCCCAGCCAACACGCATTAGACCATCATCTCCTGCAAACATGTTTCCATGAGCTGCGTTGGCCGGATGTCGAAACAGTCCATGTGGGCAAAACAGCGTCTCGTGCCAGTCTTCACAAAGCCTGACTTCTCCTTTCAGACGGCACATCTGTCTCAGCCAACATCCCCTCGGTGTCTGACAGACGCGGCTGAAAGAGGAAAAACCAGCAGAGATGCAGTTATTTTTAATTCCTCAGGAGGAAGGCAGGATTTACTCTAACAGTTGCGGGTCAGCTGTTACTCGGTTGTTTAGGTTTTTAAATAGGGAAACTTAGAAAGTAGATTTAGTGACACCTAGTGGTCACTGATGCAGGTAACAGGTTCCGTGTGGGGCCTTGCTGCCAGACAGGAAGCTGTCAGCAGACGTCACGTCATTCCCACAGTTGATCTCCAGGAATGTATCTTTCTGTGCCTCTTAATCAATCAGATTCACTTTGATGAAATGTAAATTATGCTACTTCTGATCATTCTGACATGCTTTGATACATCAGAGACCTTTGAAACTATGAACATGTTTGAATTAGATCTTTTCTCTTGATCTAGGTGAATAGGCTTGTAAGTATGGTAAAATCTTTGTGCTCTGTGATTCAGTCTAACATGAAGTAGCAGGCTTTCACTGTTTATCCTGGTGATATGAGCTGGTGTCATGTCATCCTGTATTTTCTATTCACACTGACATGTGGCAGAGGAACTGCTGTGCGGACTTTTTAGCTGGTCTGAAGTGCCGCGCTGGGTTACGTGCCGCGCAGAGGAGTGTGGGAGGAAACGTACGTGTTGATGGGCAGGAAAACGGGTTGTTTGTCTGCGTCTGTAAGATGAGAAGAAAATGCTTGAAATGCTGGGGTTTCCTTACAGGGGAACTAGACAAGAAGGGTCAGCACAGAGGGAAGTGAAGGGCGATATGGCTGAAGGAAAAGTGAGAGCTGTAGGAGGAAGTTGAGAAGCATTAATATTGGTTGTTAGGAGCTCCTCTGAGGATTTATGTCTGTGCTGGAGTCTTTCACAGATAACCTCTTACCCTGAGTCTTCTTGATTTTACAAGACTCTTTTCCTGCCTGTCATATATATGTATCAGAAACATTTTCTTCTGCCCTTAATAAACCTGGTACCTGGAAGGACATGTCTGCCTGTTGCTGTTTGTACAAACCTCCACTGTCGATTTCAGTTGAGTTTATTTTGATACTGCTGATTCACAATGAAACTTGTCTCAAGGCACTTTACAAAGAAACCATCCAGTTCATACGCAGCCCATTGGTTCCAATCAGGTCAGGTTCATCCATTCCAGCTGATCCTATTAGTCAGACAGTGGAGTCAAGTTGAGTTTGTTACTCAGAGTGGTTAAAAGTTCTCTATCTAGAGAAACCCAGCAGACTGCATTGAGTCCTCTGGATGAGCGTAGAGCCACAGTGAACATTCTCCTGCATTGTCACTGATTTTGCAGCAATCCCTCATGCGGAGCATGCATGTAGCGACAGTGGAAAGGAAAACTCTCCTTTAACAAGAAGAAACCTCTAGCAGAACCTGGCTCAATGTGAATGGCCATTTCCTAAGAAATACCTGGGTGTGGTGAGGGTGGGGGGTGGGGGTGACAAACGACAGAGAAGACACACCAGAGGAACACAGTAGCACTGGAATGATAGAGAAATGACTCATTTTCCATGCATCATCCATGTGTTTGACATGATAGAAAGGTGAGGATGTTGCCCCTCTTGCTGTGTTAGTTTCTGAGGAACAGCAATGATGATGCTGGTCCTATTTGACCCGGGGGATTTTAGTTATACAATAATGTCAGAAACCAAAAGGATCCCCACAAACATTTTTACGAGTCCTTATTCAGTTCACTTTTATAATTATCCCAAAGGGAAATTTGATTTACAGCATACGTCACAGATGCAGAGTCATAAAATCATCAGTCACTCCCGTAGCACAACACAATCCTAGTTTTCAGAGAAATGCATCGATCTTGAACATATACTGTATTATCGCAGCTCAGCAGGGGGTTCAGCCCCGATCTGAGGCTGCTGCTGGACCGCTTCAACCATCGTGAGCTTTCTCTCTAGAAGTTTCTGACCCAAGCTACCGCTTGTGAAGATATTATCAAAGGTTATACTGTGCCCTCTGAGACCATTTGCCACAACCACAGTACTATTTTTATAAGAACTTCCAAAAAGACAGACTTTCTTCTGTTTTAAAATGAGGAATGTTGAGCATGTTGTAAAGTTATACTTTGGTAACCCCTGTGTAAGAGCATATGAAAGACCGATGAAACTTCTGGAAGTAATGAATCAAAAACAAAATGAAGGATTAGTACTTGCTGACATATCAATACTCATCAGCCCCTCCCTCCAAATCACTTCTTTGGTCACATGACTCAGAAAATCATACATTTTTGAAACAACAGAATGCTCACTGCTGTCTGTGTGACTTCCCTTGAAATCTTGCTTCATCCTCATCATAAAAAGTTAGAAATTAAATTCTATTTAAATTCAGTTGTAAATACTTCCCATGGGGAAGTTGTTGTAACTCAGGGGTTTCTGTAATGAGCACTTGTAGAGGTTGCCAGCTGATTATTTAAAAACAAGTCTCATGCATTTGTAGCGTCAGTCATGGTCAGATACAACAAACATTCTTACCTTTCTGGATCTGTTTCCACAACTTGGCCACCAGCTAAACCCTCACCAACATCTGTGATCTACAAAACAAATATCACACAATAAAACCCTCAGTCAGTTAAAATTACAGATTTGAACTCATACAATATCAACTTTTGAATTGTCTTATTACTGAAAAGCACACACACACACACACACACACACACACACACACACACACACACAAGGCTGCTAACAGCTGTTTAATGTGTCAAAACTTGGTTTACCTTCAGTCGAATACACAAATTCAAGCAGCGGAGAGCATTTCTGCTTCTGATGTCGCTAGGGGTCAGCTCTTGTAGAGGGACGATGTGTTGATGTTCTGTCGCCTTACATAGGTCAAACACGTCGGGAAGATCAGGGACATTTTCCCTTAATTCCAGTTTAAGGCCTAAAAATATAACTAAATAAAATAAAATATTCTTGATTTAGTCCCTCTCCGGCCCTGCACACCATGACAACTATTTAGATGGAAATATTCTTATTAATTCCTACAAAAAAACAAAACAAACAAAACCCACCAAATCTTGCGAAAAGTAGCCCAAATTTTAACAATATGCTCAAACCCATTTTTTTTCAAGCACAACATGTTTATAGGAAGCCCAATTGTGCGGAGACCCACCCAATCTGGCTATCTTGTTTGACACCCGCTGGATGTGTCATGTTAAAGAGCGCAGAAAGAGAACTGGCTGCTATTTCTGTGGATTTTAACCAAACGCAGGTATCTATTTTGCCACCAGGGCCCCGGACCCCAACCCCAGGCATATGAAGAATATTACACCGTAACTAAGTAAAAGCAACGATGTTATTGCTGCAAGTTAGCGGCAGAGAATGGCTGAAAAAGTCAATACATGAGTGATATGTGAGTTAGTTATTTGACTGAGAATTAAAGCTGTATTCTCACACTACACTCATTCAACACCCAAGGGAGCATACATGTCTAATTGCAACCTGACAGACATGAAAAGAACGTGGCAGAAAATCAAGATGAAGTGTGAAAATAAAGTTTAATTAGGTAAGGTCCAGTTATAAGTTATTCTTATGTTTAACCTTAATCAAGTAAAGTATTAATTGGCTATAATCAACATTTGCAATTAATGATAGGATGGTGCGCGTTATTGAATAATTCATTTTTGTTTTTTTTGCCAGAATTTGGCTTCACCTATCCTTGATGCTGATTTTGTTGTTGGTGTATAATTTGTGCAAACCTCACTTTATATTAATCATATGGGCTATATTTATATTTCAAGTTGAAGTAAAGGTGGCATTATTTAAGAAATGTACTGCAGCCCTAACGGTGTTGGGGGAAAAATATATGAATGGAAAATTAGAGTGGGAAGTCTACAGAATAAATTATTGCTTTCATTCTGTGTAGTTCTTTTATTAATCTTGTGGGTGTCTGACTATGTAACTCCTTTAAACTCTGCTATAACTGGGTGCAACAGTAACATTCCTGACAGTGCGACATACATTTTCCTCTGAAAGATTTTCTGTCTCCTATGTTAATAAAAAGCTGCCGTTGGCGTAAAAACGAAGAGCAGCTCAAAGAAATCATCCCCATTTGTTAGAAAATCAATGTGCGGGCTGAGAATACCGAGATGAATTAATGACAGTGGCGAAAAAACTGTAACACTTGAACATATATTGATCCAGAAATAATATTTAATCGTGGTCTGATCAGCCTCTCCTGACAGAGGTTTCTGTGGAGTATTTGTTGTTCAGCATACATGCTCCTCCAGAAATGGACACGCCTTTTCTGACACGTCCTTGTGCAGATCTCAGCTAAAAAGAAGGAGAAACTCAGAGTTTGCCAAACAACTCTGCTCAGTAGCAGGGTTGTTTCACCGAGTAATTTGTTGTCATAATTTGACTCAGGGTAAGGGCTTCTGAGCTTTCTGAAACACAAAAGCCCGGGTATGCAGGAATTTACTCCAGAAATTACTCTGAATATCCACTAACCCAGCTTTCGGAAATGGGGCCCAGGGGGCATAGCCAACCATAGAAAGCAAAACAACATAGTTACCAATTCTGTGAGTCCTTTCAGCTGCTCTCTCCAGGGAACACCATGTCATTTTGGGTATTTAACATGTCATAACGTTAAAAAAAAGGAGGGTTAATTTTTCCAAGTCAGATTTTCACTATATTCATACATTTATGAATGTCACACTTCCAAACTAAATATTTGGTTTGCAAACTAAATTTTTTTCCCCCAAACTTTACATTTAATTCCCAAGCAAAATATTGTATTTGCAAACTAAATACTTAGCTTGGACCTAAATAGTTAGCAAGCTAACTATTTAGCTTGCTAACTATTGTGTTTTAGTCTATTTAGTTTGTAAACTAAACACTTAGCAAGCTAAATAATCAGTTTGCACACTAAATATTTAGTTTGCTGACTAAATATTTAATTTAAAAGCTAAATGTGTAGTTAGCAAACTACTTATTTAGCCTCTAAATATTTAGTTTGGAAGTGACATTTAGACATGTATGAATGACATGGTGAAAATAGGATTTTGAAAAATTAACTGCCAGTTTTTCTCTAACGTCATGCTTACTAACCCAAAAATATTGCTGTTAGTTTTTGACTCTATATTACAAATGGCACCCATATTTACAAAACGTACCCTATAATCACAGTAAAAATTTCCTCTACCTGCAGATTGGTTATCTTTTTGTGTTATTCTAATAAACACATCTTTTACAAAAAATGTCTTCTGTCCTGTAGATATCTGTGTTTACCTGATATTTATATTAACGAAATAAAAACAAGTGTGTTATTCAGTTTTTATTAGTTATTCTAAATGAATCATGTAGTTGTAATCTCTTCCCTGATGCAGGTTGGTAAAAAAACAAAATGTGAAATAATTATTTAAACATTTGCTGCTTATGGATCCATTGCAACTTAATAAAAAATGGAAGGAATTAATCGGCAGTGTAACACTCAAGCTTCTCGCCATCTACTATTATCCATAAATTTAAACAAAAAAAATACTAACTAATAGTCCTTTAAATAACAACAAAAAAATACAAGAAAGCGTGAATAGCACATGAAGAAGAAGGACAGGAGGCGGCTTTGTGAGGTCTAGAAAACGGTGGGTCTGGAAGCTAAAGTTACAAAGGTATCAGACAAAACCAATACAATTTCTCATTTAAGAATGTAAGAAGAGAGACCTGATGACCTGAAAAACCTCCATAGATTCTATCTGACTAACTACAGAGAGAGATTTTACTAATGTTTGGGGAAAAAAATACAACTTCTTGGGCTGTGATTGTTTGTCCCTTGGCTATTACCGCCACCCACTGAACAACTTCCACTTCGTCATTAGGCTGATTTGAATAAATGGTCCATGGCCTTTCTAAACAATGGAAACGGGATGGAAATCCTGGGGCTTTCAATGGAAAATAGGGTTCTAATGGCAACATAAAACTGCAGTTTACAGGATAGATAGACCATAAATGATTCAAATACTCATGTAAATGGAAGCTATTGTACTGCACTTGGAAAATCCATTATGTGTATTTGGTCTACATTTCATTAGGTTCTCAACAAATTTCTTCTGAAGAACAGCTAAATTTAGTGGATAATATAAGAAAGTACATTATGCATTTGTACAGAATCAGATTATGGTTTAGTAAAATGTTAACTGTAATCTTAGTCAAGCTTAGTTGCTTAGAGTTCAGTCACAGTTCTGTATCTTTATGTGACCTTCCTGAGAACTAAATCTCAGAAAATCATGCTTCCTACTTGGTGACTGAGAGTCATCCAATGTACTGTGGGTGTATTGTTAATGCAGCACTGCTGCATTAACAATTACAAAATGTTCACTTGATTTATGTAGAATTTTCATATTGATTATGCATCATAGAAACTGAGCAAGATTTGTATTTAATCTGAAGCTTGCAAAATGATGGACCAGAAAGTATCAGAACGTTAAAGGTAATTGGAGTTCAGTCGGTTGACAATCTTGGATGGTCAGTAAAAGGTTTCTGGTTTGTAACAGGTTCAAACTGAGCTACATCATTTGCCTCTTGAACAAAGTGTTGAAATGTTAGAAAAGGTTATGATGGAGTGAGATCTTATTTTATTATAACATCAAAGTCAAGTCTGTCTCATTAAGTTCTTGCCAGTTCCTGTCAACACGTGACTTCATCTTGTGAAGTAAGTCTAAGACATTGACAACGAAGGTGAGTCTTTAAGCCTGACACGTGCTGGAGACTCCAATTTTGAAGTTGAAAAGGAACAGGTTCTTGAGTTGACCTGTTGCTTTGACAAATTCTTCCGTACAATGAGAATAGTACAAGAAGTCATTCCTTCTCAGTGCCACAGGAAGGAAGTGCGGTAGTCATTTATCTTTTTATTTTCCTCCTGCTAAGACCCTCACTTCAGGTTATAGCTTACTGCAGTTGTATTATTTTATAGCTGGAAAATAACTTCTTAGTAGTCCTGTTGTGTAATGACAGAATCTATTCATCAGGCCAGCTGACAACACACTGTTACAGAAGAACTGAGTTTTAAATGTTTTTAAACATCAAATGGCTAAATGTTAGCTGCTTACAAAGCTAATGTTAGCATATGCTTTGTAGCTTCATACTGATGCAAAACTAAAGGGCCATCTCATAATTTTTACAAGTCTGAACTGCATTTCATCATCTCCAGTCTAAAATGTGACCACAACTCATTCACATTTCAACAACACTTAAAGCAGCACAGTGTGATGTTTAGCCACTAGGGGCGCTAGACCTATAATTTCCAGGTTTAGTGCCCCCGAAGGCCACTGGGATGACTGCACTGTTGCAAAATAAAACAGTCCCGTCTGTGTTGTGGAATCTGATAGCAGACAACTTTGAACCAGCAGACTGAGAAGTCTTGTAAAGACAAGGCCATGTTCACCCCTCTAGATTAAATCCTGCATCAGGATTTGTCTGATCAGGTAAGTGTCATGTCTGTTTTGTATTGTTGTTACAACAGTCTGAGCTCAGACTGCTGTAACCTAGAATGGGTCATGTGACCTAGAGAGGCACTCTAAGTCACATGGTCCATTGAGTTACATAGGTGAGTTTTTGAAAAGGGCAGCCCACATGGAGCATCGATACAAGTCAAATGCCATAAATTGACCTGAAAAAATCTGTTAATATATCTCAGATTGAGCTAATAATGGGGTCAAAGTGTACACATTGCTGCTTTAAAACACAGTGTGAGATTTAGGAAGCACAAAGAGAAAGCATTTTTTAGAGTTCTTTTTTTTTTGATTACCTCAGTATTAGACAAGCATTCAGCACTGTAATACAAAGCAGCCAAACCGACACTGGAAAATTTTATACTGTTAAAGATTCTTTAAAACACAGTTTGTGAAACAATTTCCTCGGTTTGTAAAAACACAGAAAATTAGATTTGAAGTTTTCCTAAACATATTGCCAACATCTTGTCTCTTAACTCAAAATGATCTTGTCTTGATGTATAGTTAGACCCTTTGTTGTCTGTTAAAGCTGGGACCTGACAAGGGGGTGTAAGCTCATAGTTATTGCATTACATAAGATTTTAACCCTGTTTTCCACTCAGAGCACAGAATATCTGTACTGAGTCTCTGAAAATAAATAAATACATATGATATACAGATAGAAATATGTGATTGGAATTATTTGTACATTCAGACACGAGTTTTTCCTATGAACTGAAGGAGGACACCACTGATGGGAAAACTAGAAGAACCGGAAACCTTGTTTTGTTGGATTAGCTTTCTGGACTGAAGGAGATCCCAAGGTTTAAGTGGAAGGGAGTCAACATGCTCGGACTCACCGTCAGCTTCTGCCTTGGAGGACTTTGTTGCCCTGCGAGGTTACACAAAATCACACATTACATGCTGTAAAACTAGTAGGAAACTTTTACGCATCACAAAACTACCATATGTGGACAAATCTAGACATTAGGCAGTACAAAATACAAAGAGCTCCAGGATGAAAATAATGGTGAGATAAATTTTGCATGTTTACTCTGGTACTATCTCTTTCCACCTCAGAGGAAGTACCTTGAACCCTACGTTGCCACCTCTGTTGAGTCTGTTAACTCTGAGTCTTTAAGAGGACAAAAGCGTCAGTCCAAAAAACAAACAAACAAAAAAAACAAAACAAGATCCTCTTCTTTTTTTTTTTTAAATGTCAAACACGCTGGTCAGACCACATTGGGCTTTTATATTTTTCATTGTCCACACGCAGAATTCCACCTCCAGACCGAACTTCAGACGACATTGTGCTTGTTTTGTGTTTAAGTGGTATTCTTCTGTATGTTTCCGTGATCTCAAGAGGAGACGTATGTGCATGGCATGAATAAATAATAAATAAATCATCTGGGGGTATATACAGGGGGGTATATACAAATAGGAGAAAAAAACCCTGATAGAAAACCAAAATGTTATAGCTGTGCGTTGCTTTATAAAAAGGTGATGAGTTAATGCCCAGGTTGTCTGTCATTTTACATCTAAAAGCAGAGGAGGAAGACTGTCTCTACACACATCAATATTCACATGAAGGATGAACAAAGTTACTCTGATTGTTCATAATGTGCACATGTGCATAACTGGGCCGGTTTTCTACCACGAGACTTCCACAACCCAAACAACTCCTCTGCTACTCTGGTGCAACAAAGTGCTAGACTATCCCCGTTCGCCTCGTTACATCATTGCTTTGATCAATATTATTCTCCTCAAGGTCTCACAAAACCTGTGAGGAAAAGTTAGCAGCTAAGAAACATCACACCTACACACAGGAGCTTCAAAAGAAAACATGTTCATATGAGAAGCATGCAGTAATAGAAAGGTGTGTGTGCTGAACACAGTGAGGGCTTTTTATTAACCCGTCATCTTCCTCTTCTCCTGGAGAGGGTCCCACACTCTGGTCTGATTGAAAGTAAACATGAGAGCAGGAATATGAGCACCCGAAAAAAGAGCAGAGTGGGACCTCTTCAAAAAAGATTTAGAGGTGAGTCTGATTTGAGTTAGACTACCTGTAATTGTAACTTTTGTGTGTGTGTGTGTGTGTGTGTGTGTGTCTGTGTGTTTGTTTGTGGCAATGCTGGTGCATCTCAGTCATCCCGACACGTCGGCAGGTTGACAAAAGTGAAGATGTTGTACTCGATGAGGCATGAGAAGCACAGGAAGATGGAGTAAAGGAAGAGACACGTGAATCCCAGACGTTTGTCCAGCGTCCAGTGGTTAAGGTGGACTCCCAGGACCTGGACACGCAGCAAGCAGAGGGAAATGAGCTCATGAGCACAGACAATGGAAATAAGAAGAGGCAGGAGTCTGTGTAAGGCATATACTCACTGTGAGGAACACAGATGCCAACAGGAGTCCCACAGAGAAGATGAGCCCTTTGCTGTTCAGCTTAATCTGTGGAATGAAGAGATAAGGCCCATTAATACAGCTGTTCACACACAAACCCACTCTGGAGATGTCTGAACTCTGAGATCTCAGGTCACCACTGCACTAATTATATTTTCAGTATTTTCACTACCCAGGGTTTGCGAGCATTAAAAAAAACAACAAACTCTTTCATTCACCGTGTTTTATTCACAGATAAAAGACAACAAATTCCAGCCTGCTTATGGCATTTATACAATAATGATGAGAATCCAGAGACGGCAACTAATACCACCACTGACCATCAGTGAATAAGACACCCCAGTCCATAAACTTGAAATATATTTTTCTGAAGGCTTTTCTTTTTTTAAATGTCATTACTGCATCAAATATTAGACTGCTGAAAAGGGTACACATCCTCCATGTATGCAAACAGGAAAATAAAAATTAACCTCGATGCAAACTGGATAAACAGAGTTCTAATTGATTGTGTACTTTTCCCTTATTTGCAGTATTTTGTGCTCGGCAGAGAGAAACTATAATGTTTGAGAAGACATATTGAACAAGAAGCATGATACAGCTTCTACACAGATCCATTTTAGCTTTAGTCAATGATCCTCAGGTGATGTGGACCAATTCATAGAAAAGCAGTAACCCAAAATGTTTATGAGCAAACCGTCTTTTTTTTTTTGTTATGGTATTTTTATACACACTGGTGAATATATAAGAAACTCTATCATTAAGAGGTTTAAGGTTGAACCTACAGCAGAGCCGTAGTTAATGGCCAATGTCTTCAGGGCCCAGGGGAGGCCAAGCCCCACCAGGATGTCAAACACATTACTGCCAATGGAGTTGGACACAGCCATGTCCCCCATACCTGCACAGAGCAACAGGAAACAGACAGCATGAGGAGGAGCAGACACAAAGAGGGATATAGAGGACATAGAGGACATGAGAGTTGTGTGGGTGGGCACATAAGATAAGATAAGATAGTCTTTATTGATCTCACAATGGAGAAATTCACTCGTCACATCGGCTCATACAAGAAGGTGCAGAGTAGGGAAGGTGCATTCAGTTATATACAGTGAATCTTCATATATACAATGGATCAAAAAGAATACCAAAAAATACAAAAAAGGAAATAGGAATGGGCATATACTGTCTCATTTACATTCTACATTCTTCACATGTGAGAAAGGTGGAGCTCACTGTGTTGCTGATGTCCAAAAGTAGTCTCATCACAAAGTCTTTACTTTAAAAAAAAAATCCCTTTTTTAGGCAAGGATAACCCCCATGTTCTGCTGTGTCATCAGCTTTTTGTTCCTGTCCTGACATAACACACTCTCCCACATCTAAACTTGAGTACACAAACACACACACACGCTTCAATATTTAATGGCGTGAGTGAGGATAAACACAGATGAAAGCAGAGCGGCTAGGACCCCTGTTGGTTCTTTTCTCTCAATCTTTAATTAGCATCATCGACCGAGATGACAGAACCTCCATGGTCTCTGTCACCACATGTGTCATCTGCTCTCCTCCAAACCTGTTTGATATCGCATTCACATAGACTCTGGTGTTTGGCTGTCATTGGTCCGTGCTGGGTGTGAACAAATAAAGGAAAAAATGTCTCTATTTACACTCAGACACTTGATGAAGGGAGGCCATCTTTTCACTTTCTGTTGGGATTTGTTTTATGTGGCACAAAAACATCTGGACACAGCTTGAAATCTTCTAATCAGGCAAGAAACAAAAAAAAATCTGAATCAGATTCAGAATCAGCTTTATTTGCCAGGTATTTGCACACACACGAGGAGTTTGATTCTCAATTGTACAATACTCATGATGTGCTTACTTATATGTTAATGCAATAATATAATAAAAATCCAACAAAGTCTGCAGTACAGAAAACACATATATGTTGTTATTGTCACGTACATGTTGGAGGTGCAAGTGATGTTTTGGTGCACATACACATCCAAACATACATGTAAAATAAAGAGTAAAAATGAACAACATTTTGTTATTGTTGTTGTCAGTGTCAGCTGTCCATCAGGTTGACAGCAACTGTTCCTGCGTCTATTGGTTTTGTCGTACAGAGCTCTGTAGCGGGGGAAATGGATCTGCAGCTATGTTTCCTGCCCATTTTCCAACTTGTTCTGTAAAATGTAAAGGTCCTGAATGGAGGGCAGGTATGCATTAATTATCTTTTCACAGATCGTAGACGCATGTAGAGCAGGGGTCTTCAATTCCGGTCCTCAAGATCCAGTGTCCTGCAGATTTTAGATGTGCCCCTGGTCCCAAATAGATGAATTAGCTCCAAAGTATGCAGCCAAGTTCTCCAGAGTCCTGCTAATGACCTGATTGTTTGACTCAGGTGTGTTGAAGCAGAAACATGTATAAAAGTTGCAGGACACCAGACCTTGAGGACTGGAATTAAAGATTAACAATACCCACAAGATTCTACACAATCTCCAAAATGTTTCTCCCTTCCCCTTCTGCAGACCTTTCAATGATCCATAGGGTCAAAAATAAAAATCTGATCATTTTATTTTATTTCTGTGCACAATAAATATCAGTGCCCATATTCACAAAGATTCTCAGAGAGTTCCTATCTTAGCCAAAAAATTCCTACCTAGGAGTTTCAGCTGAGAGCGACTCTGACTAATCTGATCTTAGTGAGGAGGTGTGGTTGACCCTGTTGGTAGACGTGACGCTGTCTTTATGCCTTACAAAGAGAAATAAAAAAAAACAACGCAAAAAAACACAAATGCGCTCCTAGTGATCAAAGAAGAGAAATTAACTGATTAGACTGAATTTAATAAATGTGTCATGATGATGAAATTTAGCAAAACTAAATAATTGTCACATAGCATCAAAATGTTTGAGCACACCTTATTTACATCCTCATCATTATTTTGATTTTCACTCACCAGGCCTTTTACTACTTTATCTATTTGATATTAATGTGCACTCAAATGACAGTATTTTACTAGGATTGCCTGCTTGTATGAAGCAATTGTGTTTGGCAAAACGACCGACATGAAATGGAGAAAAAAAAGGTAAAAAAAAAAAACCTGAATAGCAGCGCTGCCCAGCTCGCAGCTCTCGGAGGACAATAGATGAGTGTTGAAAGGTAAATTGGTCCTTGGATCACGGCGCAAATAGGTGGACTTTGAAGCGTATTGCTGCATATCAGTGCATCTTTTTATTTATCATCTTACTCACCTCTTTTATGTACATTCTTTGTAGATTTCTCCACTTTTTATTCATGATTATCCAACATTTTTCCTATTTTTTATTTATCATCAATAAAATTATGTTACTAAAGCCACGCATTTAACCCGTGGGGGCGCTGAAAGTAATTAATTTCCCCCAATGGGAATGATAAAGTTTATCTTATCTAAATACTAATAATTGTATTTTTCTAACTATAAGTTACACTTTTTTTCATAGTTTGGCCGATCCTGTGACTTGTATTTGGGTTCGACTTATATGTCACATTTAAATGGTAATTCATCTCGACCAGCATGAACCGAGGAGTAAACATTACTGTCTACAGCCACAAGAGGGCTCGCTAAGCTTGTGGAAACTATCCTCCTCCTGTACCATTTAAAAAAAGGATGACCAGATGTCCCTGATTTCCGGGGACTGTTCCCGGTAACGGGTCGTTACGCTGAAATGCGCTAGATAAAACCTTGTTGGTTGGAGCTGCTAATTTACCCGATTCATCCTACCAGGTGTGTTCCATGTTTTTCAGCCAGTTGTGGATGCAGTTGTGTAATTAAATAAATTGGTTTACCAGATTAAATGTCAGTTTTTAGTCTTGAATTGTGTGAAATAAATGTCTAAATAAATGCATATAGTCCGGTGCAACTTATGTTTTTTCCCTCTTTATGATGCATTTTTTGACTGGTGTGACTTATATTCCAGGACGATTTATAGTCTGAAAAATACCGTAACTGTTTGCTTGTTAAAGAAGTTTATGTGCTCATTTCCTCCACTGTTTAGGTGGTAGATTATTCAATCAGCTCTCTCTGTTTCCACCATCTTAAGACACTCTTAGGCTCCCTAAAAGTCCTCCTCACTGCACTTAACATTTTTCCCTTTAGGAGCTCTCTTAACTAGGGTGCTTTGTGAATAACTTTTATCTTACCAAGGTAAAATTCTAAGAAAAAGATTTTTCATAAAATGATGTCACTAGAGCTACTTTTAGTTTCAGGACTCTTTGTGAATTTTGGCACTCATTAATGCTCCTGTTATTGTTCTTCCTGTCATGATTTGGGTTTTGTCTTGGTTCAGGTTATCCGTTTAATTAGTTAAGTTTCTGCTTTTGGGTTCTTTCTTGTTTTGGCTTTGTTTTAGACGTGTTGTTCTGTTTAGATTAACTGTTATTTACCTGTCACATTATCAGCTCGGTTTGTTCTCCCCTCAGCAATCAGTCAGCTCCCTTGTCCTGATTAGTTCCACCTGCTCACTTGTAATTAGTCTTCACTCCTGTTCACCTACTCACTCCCCTATATAGTCCTGCCACAAACCTCTGCAATTTGCCAGATCAATTCAAACCACTTGGTGAGTCTCATCCAGCGTTGTATTACTGATAGCCCTGTTGATACCGACCCGATTGCCTTTTTGACTCTGAGCCAGCCTGATCCCTAAACCTGATCTTCTTGCCCGGTATGATTGTTTACCTGTTTTTCTGACCTGGACCTGCCTTGTGATATTCTGAGTTTGCCTTTTCCTTGTCTGTACTTCTGCCTATTTTGGACTGCCTTTAGTGTACCGGATTTTGGACTGCCCTTCTGATCATTTAGTCTGCCTGTCCCTGTTTTATTATTAAATCCCGTTTTTTGCTTAAAACTTCTCTTGTCTGGCTGAATACTGGGTCCATCTGTCTCTGGTTCGTGACACTTCCAGCTCATACCAAAAAGAACCTCAAAGCCATGATAATCATATTAACATGTTAGCATCACAGAGTTAATGCAGATTTGTCAGCTCAACATCTACATTAAACATCCTCTCTAACCCACTCATCGTCGGGCTAATAGAGCCATCTGTTCTGAAATGAGCTAAAATCGGAAAAAAGGAAATCAATCACTGGAGCCAACTATTTTAGGCATGACATATCTGAAGGGCAAATTTAAGTGACAGCAGCGAATCAGCATATAAAACAGCATCTATGAGGGCTTGAGTTACCTTGCCTTGCCACTATCAGACTGGCCATGCAGTCAGGAACACTGGTGCCGGCTGCCAGGAAGGTGATGCCCATGATCACATCAGGAATCCCGAGTGTAAAGCCAATCACAGTTACCTGATACACAGAGACATAAGATTGGTGCTCATACTTTGGAAGTCATGTAGGAGCTCCAAGTGCAAGTAATGTTTAAACCGGACAGTAATATTTAGTCATCTGTGCATTAAGCAGGTTGGTTTTGGCGATTTGATACTCTACTTTGCCAGAAACACAACTCACCATCCAGACCATTATGTAAGAGAAGGAGGCGATCCAAAGAGTAGAGAAAAAAAAAGATAGCATAAATAAATTCTCCCAGCGAGGTTTGGAACAGTTGGGGATGGTGAAGAACAGCACGAGGCACAGGGGCCAGGCCAGCAGCCACTTCAGTTTGTTGAACACACCAGCTGCAGACACATCATGGCTCACATATCAGAAGGACTCAATGCATAGAACAGTGCACAGTAATTAGTCAGGGAGAACTTGGGGAGGGGGGGTGATAACAGACAACATTACTATCCATAACACCAAGTGTGTTGCAACACACCTTTCTTTTTGGACAGTGGTTGGGACAACAGTGTTGAAGAATCTCTTCAAGAACTCACCCGGGCACTGGAAGGGTACAAAGGGTCCCTCTCCCTCATCTTCCTCTTCTTCTTCATCGTTCTCATTGTTTTCGTTGTCCTCGTTCTCAGCCTCGTTGCCTGCCTCCCGATCATCACGGCGAATGCTGAGGCGCCTCGCAGCCCTGGAAAGCCCATTCTCAATGCTCCGCCTACCCCCTGCTTTGATGGGAATATCTGATTCGCCGTTGGTCAGAGTCTGGGTGTTGATCAGTCGCTGTCTCTGTACAGCGCAGAGCAAGGACAGGGTTAGTTCTGACAGAGATGGATCCAGCTTCCAAAGACTATTCCACCATACCTTTTTGTTTAGTAGGTGCTTTAAAAAGTAATGACACCCTATGAAATATTGTCCCATTCCAAACACAACTCTGTATACACCCTATCTCTGTATGCCTTTAAGATTGTATGTGACAAGAGTACTGCACATTTATTAAATGGAAGAAAATAAATTATGTTAATACAACCAAAAAGTGGCTTGTAGTTTTTGTATGACTCTACCCCAGGGGTGTCAAACATACGGCCCGCGGGCCGGATCCGGCCCGCCGAACAATTTAGTCCGGCCCTGTGGCTAAATGCATTATCATTATAAAAAAAAATATATATATTTTTTTTTTTTTTTTTCCAGTGTCCTGTCTGGCAATGTGGCAATAAGATGCCACAAAGAGCTCATCAGATTTGTCTTTCACAAGTGGACAAGATAAAAGGAAGAGAATGATAAAACAATTATTGAAAAAAACATGTACTTCGTTTAATTGAAAATATGCAGTTCCTATATTGTCCACGAGGGGCGCTGTGTTTTAATTAGCAGATTAAGCTTCAGGTGTGGAAAAATTCAAATCATTTCTTAATTTTTATCTGTTTGATGTATTTTGTCATGCAGGACAGTGTTTTTAAGTTCCAAAAAATGTGAATAAATGTTTTTCAACATTGTATAATCACTGTGATCAGTTCTTATGCATAATGCAAAAGTAAATGTTTAACTGAGTAAAAGTATTGTTGAAATTGCACATATTTTTCTTAAAAACGCTGAGGTTATTCATAATATATTGTGTAAAAGTGAAATTAACTTAATATAAAAATCAACAAGTCCACATTTATTAGTTCTATTTAATCTTGCAATGAGTTAACTCATGTGGCCCTCTTGAGATCAGATTAAGCTGTATGCGGCCCCTCAACCAAAATGAGTTTGACACCCCTGCTCTACCCTATGGAAACATGTTGTGGTATGTCTCTACAGGCTTAGCTAATGTATGGACAAAAACTTCTGGTGATTCAAATCAGATTCAGCTATTTACAAGAATATACACTATGTCCGAATTCAGGGGCTGCATCCTTCGTAGGACCCGGTCTACGAGGGTCAGGTCCTACATCGACCATGAAAAAGCAAAGACCGGAAGAATCTGGCTGTGAATTTGGATGGTCTAGCCCTCACCTGTTGTCCCTGCCCTTACCTCAGTGTAAAGTCTGGTGCCTAGCAACCGAGACAGCATTAAAGGTGCATAGCCACGTTTTTGACTTTTTTTAATTTAAATGTCAGTAGCTCACTCTGGTTGCATTCAAAGTTTTTATGAAAGATTATCATGTCCTGTTGGCGTATTAGTTATCAGTTTGACATTTGCACATTGTTTTTGCTTACTTGTTAGTAAATATATGTTTATTTTTAATAACAGTGGAAGTACAACTCTGTGCATGTGCAGCAGGGGATAAAATAAGGAAACGGCTATTAGCATCTGCCAGTGAAACAATAAAGAATGGTCCAATATCCAGTGAAAAAAAGTGCAAAAAAATATTGTTCCAAGAGGAAAAAGACTGGAATGTTGCTGGGAATACAGCATGAACGTTGGTGGATTTTTGGGTAAACTAAATAGAGCAGTGTGACATGTCATTATTTATAAAACGGCATTTTTCTGAGCTGCGGCTAAAAAGGCAAAAATTTTGAGTATACCCACTTCTCCAGGGACCACTACACCACTGCTGGAAATACAGTATGAACGTTGGTGTTTACTGAAGCGGACGCTAAACCTGCTGAGGCTCAGATGTGACCGCAGAGTGTATTGATGTGAGTAAATGTTCTGATATAAGACTCTTAAAGCTGTAGATCGTTGGTCTTCAATCACGCCAAGCTGCCGTTTTACTGCGAGGCAGCACAGAGGGTCAGATTCAGTCCGGCATTATTTAATACTGCTTTATTAATTAAGCAAACCCACATTATGATAGTTCTGTGATACCGCTGGTAGATGACGCTGCATCTGACGCTATATCTGGTGATCACGCCCGGTGCTGGGGCTATTTTTTTTTCCACAAAAAGGACCATCAAAACATTATCAGTATGGAGGTTTGGTGTATATAACTTTATTTTATCAGGATCAAATGGTTTTTGGTCTTTTTTATAAGCATATAATGTAGCTATATACCTTTAAGCACAGCTATCAAGCCAAACAAACAGAGCCCAGAGGCTGATCTCGCCATCTCCACTAAATACCTATATGGTTTTATTTTCCTTTACATATCCTGATGTTTTGTTTAAAATGTTCCTGTTTTGTTGTTTCAGTTTACTCTCATTCATATATCAGCTATTTGTAGTTAAAATAAATTTACATGTTCATAGATATAAAAATATACCACCAAATAAAATTAATCACAAATATTTGTTTATTAGTAATATGTTTAACAATTTAAACCCTGACCCTAATTTCTGAACAAAGCTAATATTACTTTATTTGTAGAGAAAAATAATAAACATTGACATTAGATTTCATCTGACTGAAATACTCCAGCTTTTAACTGATTGCAGAAAGCCAGCGTGAGTTTGAAAGCAACGTCCCGGGCGGGAGACGGACACTCTGTCTCGGCATGGTGAGTCTCAACTGCCCGGCCAAACAGCTGCAAGTGTATTCATTGAACTACTGACTGCAGCTACAGACCAAACAGCAGGGAGTGCCAGGCCCCACTGGCCCCAAATGCAGAGATGCCACAGAGATAAAGAACAAGATAGATTTTTTTTTAAATAATACCTTATATCGCAATCATTTAAATCATATTTAAACTCTGTTTATTGAATTCTTCCAGTTCTTATGTATTGCTACTGCTCAAAGTTTTAAACTGCACACATCTTATTTAAAAGTGTATGGGTCATCAACAGGTTTTCTGCAGGACACGATGTCATACTTCTGTGGGGATGCCAACTGCATATGAATCAGGTGTGCAGGAGTGGTACCAAACAATCTAAAACATCCCAGATTGAGGTTCCAGGGAACCAGGGTTAGGGGCTAGTGCTTCTAATTAAAAATGTGAGGGGATAATTCAGTGGCCACATATCAAATTGCATATTTTACAATAAAATATTTGTATGAGA
This sequence comes from Fundulus heteroclitus, assembly GCF_011125445.2. Taxonomy (NCBI): domain Eukaryota; kingdom Metazoa; phylum Chordata; class Actinopteri; order Cyprinodontiformes; family Fundulidae; genus Fundulus; species Fundulus heteroclitus. The sequence continues at coordinate 4,157,745 of NW_023396781.1, read as the reverse complement.
AGTACAACTTTGCCCCCTGGATACAGAAGCATGAAAACAGCGACCTCCCCAGAACAGGTGAAAGGTCTACAGAAACAATGTCTCTGGCATCTGCTACATTTTACTCAAGCTGGCAGGCTTTAATAAGACCTCACCTCTGTGATGAGCATCCGTGAGGCCATGGTGAGGCGTGTTCTTGGAGAAAAGTGGCTGGTGATCATGATCCTCATGCCAGCCTCAGAAAAGGTCAGCTGATGGGGGTATGCTGAGAGGAGCTCATCCACCATCAGCACAGATGGCTTTCTGTGGTGATTTGCTGTTAAGAGCACACACAAAGCAGCAGCACTATGACCAACAGAAAACGTGTCTGCATCATTCACCTGTCTGTGCTAAAACTCACAGACATGCAAAAAGATTAAACAAACAGAATGTAATCTTTCACCCCACGTCACAACCACATCCAGATCCTGATTGGTTGTTGCGGTGCTATAAGATGCAAAAGTTCAGCTTTAATCGGCAAAATTATTCATTTTGCATCATTAGAATTGCCTCTATAGCCTCGCGTAACATCACATCGCTTCTGTGTTGTGCCTGTGCACAGGGATATCATGTAAGTCTGTCACTCAGCCTGCTATATTTGCATTGAATGTGAACGCACCTTAAAAGATCTTGAGCTAAGTTTGCATTTTACTTATTCTGTTAGTTCATGTATCCTACCAATACCTCCATCTGTCCATCCATTTTCTAACACGTCTATCCCTTGTGGGGTCGCGAGGGGTTCTACCAATACCTGTTTTATGTTATTGAAGATACCCAACATTCTGTTATGAAACCTTCAAGCATAAAAAACAGTACTGACTTATTTCAAATTGAATCTATCGGGCACTTTCAAACCAGTATGTTGTCACTAAGACAAAGTTTGTCCCCACTTCATTACCTGGATCTCTCATAGCTCTAAAGGTAATACCACTTGAGGGATTATCAAAGAGGTCTTATCTCCAAATGTAGAATGTGGCAATAAAATGATTCGTTAGAAAATCCTTAATTTTTTTGCTCTTGGTAAATGTTTCCTATTTTTCTATTTTAATTATTTTTTGGACTGGAATTGTGTTTAGTAATGATGAGCAGTCAGCCTTTCAAGATGAATTCAACAGGGAATTTTCCAACTAATGTGAGTGTAAAGTGATCATGCTTAAAGCAAAAGCAATATGAATACCCCAGTGAACTGTTGCATATTTGCCTTTCCTTTTGATAGTGAATGAAAAGAGACCCTCTAGTATTGCCTGTAATACTGTAGAACAGGGGATTTCATTTCCGGGCCTTGAGGTCCGGTGTCCTGGAAGTCCACACTGGATTGCTGCAGGGGCCAGATTATTGGAAGCACTTACAACTACATGGCCACCATTTTTCCATGCCTGATCTTCACATTTACCTGCTTTTTTCTGTTCCTGTGATTTCCCTGCCTCGGCTTGCCCTTGTATAACTACTGATCTTGTGATCTCTGGACAATGACCCTGCTTTAGTGCCCTGACCTTGGCTAATGTTTGGCTCTTGCCACTGCCAGTAAAAACCATCTTGCTCCTGCAGTTGTTTAATTACTGTATCCAGGTTTAAAGCAGTGTCATTTAAGTTTTGACCCAAGTGTTACCTTAATTTGAGATATATTAAATGATTTTTGAGGTAAATATAGAGCACATATTGATGCTCCATGCGGGCTGCCCATCTTTAAGACTCGCCCATGTATTTTTAGAGGGTCAGATCTGTCGCTGAAAGGGGTCACATGACCTAGAGTGCCACTCTAGGTCACGTGACCCTTTGTTGCAGCATTCTCAGCTCAGACTGTTGTAACAACAAAACAAAACAGATATGACACTTACCTGATCACATACAGTTTTGGTTCTCTGATGTAGGATTTAATTAGAGGGGTGAAAGTGGCCTGGCCCTTACAAGTAATTCAATGGCAATTCAATTCTCAATCTGCTGGTCCAAAATGGTCTGCTATCTGATTCCAAAACAAGGAGGCAGGCTGTTTAATAGCTCTAGTGCTTTCTAAAGTGCTTTGAGAAGTTGATAGGACTAGAAAAGCAATACATAAATTCAGTCCATAACTGTTCTTTCAAAAAATTATGAGCCATTAATAGTGAAAATGGAAATAAAACTCTATCATAATAGTAGTAGTAATTTTCTTACTTTATTCATAATATACCCTTCACCTCTCAGTTGTCTTCTGTATTATATGATGTGCTTGTGACTGTTTAATGGTAAATGGCCTGTACTTACACTACATTCACACATTTACACACTGACAGTGGTGACCTACATTATGGCCACAGCTACTCTGGGGATGACTGACCAAAACGAGTTAGCTTAAAACAGACTTGTTTGGGGGATTACCTGAGTTAAAAAGGTTTAAATCTGGGAAAAAAAAGAAAAAAAAAAGGAAAAGTGGAAAAATTTACTAAATTGTAATATTCTTGGGAAAAAGAATTAAGTTTTACTTTGGTTAAGCAAATCTAAATGTATGTTAATCTGTTTCCAAGAATTGTTTTTTAAAATCAAGAAACAAACGAGGAAGAATCAGATCATTGGTGAGAAGCAAGGACCGCGGAACCGGTAGGGTCGGTAGGGCCGGTAGGGCCACGGCCCTACCTACTTTTGATGATCAAACATGTAAAATAATATATATATATATATATAAATAAAAATAAATTATTCAATAGCTATTTTTTCAAATGCACAATAGTCTATGGCAGCAGCATCATTCTCCAATGAGAAAGCGATAAATCATCCCATCTAAAAATGTATAGGGTAGTTCACTGCTATTGTTTTCACCCGGGTTTTTCGCGCATGCGCGACTGGTAGGCAAAAGGCGAACACAATGGCGGACGCAAACAGAGAAACTGCTCCAGACAGCCGCAGAAGCGGCTGCTGCTGCTGTAGCAGCCGCTTCTCCGGCCCATGTAGCGATCGCCACCTCCCCTCCGCCGCTATTTAAGTAGAACAATGACTAGAGCAGAATTAAGTTGTATTTCCCGGAGATGAAGTGTAGACTGCAAATTCTGTCGTAGTATGATGGCTCCCCCAGTCCATTGGGAGTGTCTGCCTGCGCTCTTTTCATTGAAATTATCCATTTCTTTCTTCGTCCTTCCTCCTTCGGTAAACGACAGAAACGTACATCCAACGATTTGGAATGCCTCTGTGTGCAACCGGGAGCACAACTCGTAGGCATTGCTTAGATTCCAAAAATAAACTAACTAAAATTACGCTCTAAATCACCCGTTTTGTCATGTAGTAGACGAGAACAGTACTGTTTGTGTCTACACGCCGGACCTGGACGTAGCGCTGACGTCACGCGTGAACTACCCTATTGGCTGATTGTGTCATGTGATGTAAACAAAATGACCGCTACTTCGTTTGCTTCGTTAGCTTAGCTAGCTTTAAGGCTGTGTCCACTGCAAGTGCTGAGAGGTGTTTCTCATCCCTCCGTCGTATCAAGACCTATCTGAGATCAACAACGACCCAGAAAAGACTAAATAGCTTGAAGTGCGCCCACACACACAGGGATCTTTTGACCATAGTGGATGCTTTGAGGATAGGACTTCATCCAGCATAATGGCAGACGGAGACACTTTTTCGGGAATATTTAGAGCAGGGGTGAGTTTGACTTTTCTTTTTAAACTATTTTTATTCTGTAAATATTGTGTTAGCTGTAATATAATGATTGTAAGTGGAAATAAATACGGGGCGTGTGTGCTGGAACGTCAGAAAAAAAAAGTTAAATAAATGGGTAGTTCACTTTCATCCGGGTTTTTCACGCATGCGCGCCGGACTGATGGGCCCGACCAATTTGAAATGCGTTCCGCGGTCCATGGTGAGAAGCATCAATGCCTCCCTCAAATGCAGCAATCCTGCTATAAAAGGATAACGTGAAGTCAATCTTGTCCACACCATCTCGATACATTGACCTTAAGATGAACAGTAGTCCTTCTGCACAGCTAGATGTGAAATGATATCAAATAAATGATGTACCTTTCTTCAGCAGGACAGCAGTAGCATCATAGCCATCATCGAGTTCAGCGTTAGTAGCAGCTCCATTACTTAAACCAGATGCGTTCTTCTTCTGTCTCTCAATAAAACGAACAATGTAGAAGTTCATCCTGCAACAGGAGTTCAGGTCATCTTCAAATACACTGTGACCCTGTCACATGGGTAGTTTTGTCTCCTGTTCTTTGTAGAACAAAAGTGATCCATCTCTACATGCCTCCAGCTAATGCCGTCATTAGCTGGAGGCATTATGTGTTTATAAAATTTCAGTTATTTATTTCAGTTGGTGAGAAGCAGTCTTTACACCCTTTCTGATTTCTTCCATTTTGTATGTTTGTCACAAATAAATAATCCAGGTCATCAAATAAATTATAATGTCAGACAAAGGAAACACAAGTAAACACAAATGCATTGTTTAAATTATGGTGTTTATTATAAAGGGAAATAAATCCAAACCTACCTGGCCCTGAGTGAAAAAGTGATTTCTCTATCAGCCTAATTACCTGTTTGGCCAACCTTGGGAGCAACAACTGTAATCATACTTTTGTGCTAACTGGCAAAAAGTCTTTTACAGTGCTGTGGAGGAAATCTGGCCCACTCTACTTTGCAGAATTGTTGTAATTCAGCCATATTGGGAGGGTTTTCTGACATGAACTGCCTTACTAAGGTCATACCACTCATACCATTCATTTACCATGTTTCCTGTTAAGTTCTTCTCCTTTCTCTGCCATATCATGGCTCTCGCTTCCTCAGCTTAATTACCTCTACACGTTTCATCTGTGCCCATTGCTCCAACCATTGCCATTTTTTTAAACTTTTGATTTGATTTTCCTTTTCTGAAATGCTGTATTAGTTTTAGCTCAATATAATTTGACATACACCTTCCAAGAAATTCAACATCTGACTTCTTTCCACAGAGTTAAAGGCAGCGCCTTACAATAACTGCGTCAGGCGGGGTGCTCGGCAGCAAGGCCTCAGTCAATCGTTCCCCCAAAATGTTTGTCATGTATGTAATGGATGGTTGTACTGGAACTACAATTTCCCTCTGGGATTATTAAAGTATTTCTGATTCTGATTGTGATCTTTTCCCAAAATCTTGGGTGACAATCAATGTCTTCTGACAAAGCTGAGATAAACCTTTACTGTATGTTCCTTGTTCTAGCAGTGCTTTTGGTTGGAACTAGGTCATTTTTGGCCTGTCTCTCTTTCTTATGGTGTCAGGAACTCTGATCGTGTGAAGTCTGCAGGGACTTTGGAAGTGTTTCTATGATCTTTTGTGACTTCTTAGTCTTAGTCTTCTTAGCCTCCTTGTTTGGTAGGCCAGCCATTTCTGGGAAGGTCCACCACTGTTCCATATTATCTCCATTAGAGGATTAAGGCTCTCACTGTGGTTCTCTGCAGTCCCACAGCATTAGAAATAGCTTTAAGCCTTTTACAGACTGATGGTTCTCAATTACTTTGTTTCTTCTTTTATCCTTAATTTGCTTGGAATTTCTTTGACATTTACCAATTTCATTAATGTCAAGTAATTACGGTGTATGTTACCATCAAATTTGGTTTAATTTTTTGGACAGCTGAAAGATGTTTTGTTCAATGGACAGATGTAACACAAATACTGTAATGCAGCGCTGTACATTATATTCATATAGAAAAATTGTGCTGAGTTCGCATCATTGCCGTGAGGTTACATGGACACTATTGACAGGGTGGGAGGTGTTGCAGCAAGGTAGGCAAAGCCATTCAAATTAACAGCATTTCATACTGCCCAGCCTGCATTCCCAGGCAATTATAAACAAACTTTGGTGCCTTTTTCTAACTAATCTTCTTTGTAGAGTGCCAAGATTCAAATTGTCATATCGTCTTCAACTCTTTTTTGATTTATACAAGTTTGACATAATTGGAAAGCTTAGCTTTCACTCACTCAGGATCTGTGATGAACACAAAAGCCCCATTTACACTACCCTTGTTAAACCGAGCCGAGCCGAAACCAGTCCGAGCTTGGATCAGTTAACCAAGCCGAGCCTTGTTCTGACGTCCGTTTACACATCACGCTATCCCGGTTCCTTGGTTGCTCCTCGCCTCCTAGTGACGATCTGCGGTACTGCTGTTCTCTGGGATTGAAGGCGGGAAAAAGCAAATCAAAATGGCGGCGCCCGTAACATTCAGGATGTTATGGTTGGACAGAGTCGGCTTTTGGGACGTGGATAAGACAAACGAACGTCTAATAAGGATTTACTGACGCAGGAAACAACAACAGACGCTGAGGTTCATCACACTGCTAAGCAGAATCATCTCTGGAAGTGTGGCATGGTAAGGAAGCTAGTATTTTTATGAATGTCTAAAAATTTGTCTGAATGGAGTGTGAATCTGGACGTGCAGCCAGACACGACGGAAAAACCACGGACAGTTAGCTGACTGTAAGGGGATGACGCGGTCTGCTCATGCGCTCTTCGTTATCAGATAACCGGGACAGAAAAAAAACAGTCCGAGACCTACTCAGGAACTGGTCTGCAGTTAGAGCGGTCTGTTTATGTCTGCTGACCATTTACACACAAGAGTTATCTTTGACTGGTCTCGGCTCGGTTAAAAAAGTGTAGTGTAAACGGGCCTATAGTGACCCCAGGGAGCAGTGGCGGTTCTACATCTACATCTACATCTACAACCCCTCCGAACAACCATCCCCCCTCCCCCCACATCCCCCTACACATTACTCCTATGACTAATATTCTAATTAGTCCTGTAATCTGAAACACTTAAGTGCAACAAATGCACAAAAACAAGAAATCACAAAGGGGCAAACACTTTTACCCACCACTGTAATGGTGAGATATTAGTTCACCAATACTGTTCGGATCATTATAAAAAAATTGACCTTTTTTAAAATATACATTTTGATTTGGTAAGGGGGATAAGTATCTCCAACCCATGCATGACCTAAATTACACAAAGAGTTTCTGTCAAAAGCTATAAGTGAGTGGTTATTCATTTCAGTTCTGTAAACTTACTTCATGATCAAAATGTAGACGAAATACATCAGAATCAGTGTCAGAGCTTCCCACCTAAAAAAAAAAAGACAAGCAAAACAAAAAACAAAAAAACTGTGAATAGTGTTTTACTCTGGTGAAATGCTGAGACAAATGTCCAAACAGTCCTTGACTTACCAAACCACCTTTTCATCATATATGAACTTTTGCATGAAAGAGAGAAGCACATTATTAAATGTATTGTGGACACCGATGTTCTAATCACATGTACAATGACTACACTGATTCAGGATTATGATAGTTAATAATAATAATTTCCTATCCAGCAAACAAGTATTTGGATAGAGAATGCCAACAGCACTTACCACAATAAGGGCAGAGATAGACAGTGTGTAGTAGACTGAGTCTCTGAGGAGAGGCCAGCGGGACAGACGGATGGTCTGAGACACAGAGAGACAACGAGTCAATGATTAAACTTGGACATCTGTAATCTAAGTACTGTGATGACAGAAAACATCACAGTAACTATGGTTTTACTTTTCTATTCTAGGATTAACCTGATAAAGGACTCCTACCAGTTAACAGGTTTATTTCAAGATTTCAAACAAACAAATGATCCAACCCAGGTCACTATGTGGCTGTCTGGCTTAGAGTCTTTACGAGTTTCTTTCAATCTGTCAGTTGATAAGCTTGTGTGTTATCGTGGCTAGATAATAATGTGCTAGAACTTCCCAGCGACAACTTTATGTTTAAAATGCATGATAACCATGTAGGTTACTATATATTTGTGTGTCAGTTTTGTCTTGTACCTGCAAAGCAAAAATACCACACACTCCAATAATGCAGAGAATGTTGAAGACGGCAGAGCCCACAATGGTACCCACACCAACGTCACCTTTAGTGATGAACACTCCTGTGCAACAGAAGAAACAGCTCTCTATGTGTCAGGGAGATTAGAGGTTACCTTTATAGATGGAATTATTCAAGGTCAGTTTTAACCTGACACATGAAATACTACTAAATGAGGTCTTAATATGGCTAATGAGGTCAAGCTGAAGAGAAAAATTATATATGTGTGTTTCTCACCAATGACAGAAGTGAAGAGTTCAGGGGCTGAACTGCCAGCTGCCATGAAGGTGGCCCCCGCCACGTCCTCACTCAGTTGAAGACGCTATTGGATAGAAGAGACAGATTTTCTGCACAGGAATCCAACCCCAGGAATCAGTGGTTGTCTAGAGATGCAAGGATGACCAGCATCAATTTCTTACCTCACATATCTTCTCTAGCGAGGGAACAAAGTAGTCATCACAGACCAATGCCAGGGCGTAAAACATGTAGACTGCCTGCACAGACCAAAAAAATACACAGTGTATATGCTCACCCAACCATTACATCTGCTGAAAGAGAACCTGTGCTAATTTTCATCTGTTTAAAGTGAAATCCGGACATTTCCAAGTATCTTGTTTTCTTTGTGGTTTTAACTATGAGTATAGAAATTCTAATTAAGAATCAAAGTTATTAATTTGTAATACCAAAAATCCTTCACAACAAATATATATATATATATATATATATATATATATATATATATATATATATATATATATATATATATATACATCATTTTATTTTTTAAATTTTTTTAAGTGCACTAGGGATTTGTTATGCTTGGGTTACTACTAGCACTTAATGCTCAATTAATAATTGGAATGAATAATTAATTATCAATAATCAAAATTGCCAGCACTTTGGAGGTTCTACCTTGTGGTGGACATTTGGAGTTGTTTAGTCCTAGTAACCGTTAATAATTGCGAGTTTTTACAGCACTTTGCCATTGTTAATAATTATCCAAATCACCATACAATTTATGATCAAATATTAACTTGAAAAGGGGTAATTTGAGCAGTAACCTTCAGACAGCAAATCTCTCTTATATGAAAATAAACACAAGTTTCTCTTTATCTATGAGAGTTTATTAAACCAAGTCCCCCTGATACAATCAAAACTATTTCAGTCAAAAACTCCTTAACTAACTAGAATAACACAGCTACTGACTAATAATTAAAGGTAAAATGCAAAACAATCCAATGAGAATAGACAAGCAACTGAAAAACGACAAATTTGTACCAGCATTTCTAGACAATTAAACAGGTAATCATAAAGCTTCACTTTGATTCCAGCATGTGGTAATTGTCAACCAGCACCAGCAAATCATGTGAAATAAACAAACCTTTGGATGAACTTGGAGTGTGTATGCAGAAATGGAACATTCATTAATGGTTTTGATCACTGTTAGGGCGGCCAAAACAGGGTGCGTTCATGGAAATGCAAACATGGTTTAGCCTCTAGCTGCTAGCTAGATTCCTAGAACAAAGGGTCATAAGACAGGACACTGTGTGCGTCACCACAGGGGCAGGGGCAAGGAAAACAAAGGATTTGTAACTCTACAGGACTTGGACTCAGTCCTGGGACTATTTCAAATACATTCAAGACGTCCAAAGTTGTACTACTGGTGGACATATGGTTGCCCAGTTTCTGTGTAGTTACCATATACAAAAACATTGAAACAGTTCACATCCACAGACTTTGCATTACGTTTAGCTCGTAGACTGAGGCAACAGCTTAATACTTCAATACAGCTACTGACATCCACATGTACAATATAGAAAATAGTTTCTCACCTCTTTTATAGATATTCTTTTAAAATTTCTCCACTTATTATTCAGAATTACTTCCTGTTATTTATTTATCCTCAATTAAAATTATGTAACTAGAGTTGTGCCTTTGAAAACCCTAATTAATTTCCCCCTATTGGGATGATAAAGTTTATCTTGTCTACATAATAATTGTATGATTATTACAGAAGTTTATGTGCTCATTTCCTCTACGGTGGTGAATAAGCCAATCAGCTCTCGCTGTTTCCACATCTTCCCTGCTTTAGACACTCTTAGGCTTGCTAAAATTCCTCCTCACTGCTCCAAACATGTTCTACTTTAGGAGCTCTCTTAAGGCCTAAGATGCTTTCTGAATAACTTTTATCTAAAATTCTAAGAAAAATCTTCGAATTCAGGAAATTCAAAGATTTTATTTCCTAAAATGACGTTTTTACTATCTACTTTTAGTCTTAGGATTCTTTGTGAATATGGGCACTCATCATTGCAGTGAAAGTTTTGGGAAAATGTAATAGATTTATGTTCCTTCAGGCGACTGGTTTGAGCATGTGGTGTTTTTCTCAATGAGGAAACAACACCAACAGGTGTCAGCCAATGGAAACAGCTCCTGCAAGATGAACAGGAAGAAGAAGGACTTTTACTATGACACTTCTACAGTGGGATACATTTGCTTTCACCTCTGCATTTGGCATTTGATGTGACAAACCAACACAGAGTTGTTTTACAATCTAAAAAAAGGAAGACATTTGAAAGGTGTGATGTGTATTAGCATTCAGCCACTTTGATTTTGTAGAAATTCCTTTGGCTACAGGTTCACCTGCAGGTTTTCAGGCTACATCTCTACTGGCTTTGAACTACAGAACTAATATCTCACTATTACAGTGGTGGGTAAAAGTGTTTGCCCCTTTGTGATTTCTTGTTTTAATGCATTTGTTACACTTTAGTGTTTCAGATTACAGGACTAATTAGACATCTCTGCTCATTCTCCTTTGGAAAACAGCTCAAGCTTAATTTGATTGGATGGAGAACATTTGTAAACATCTGTTTTCAAGTCTTGCCACATACTGTCTGCTAGATTTAAGTCCAAACTTTGACAAGACCATTCTAACACCTGTTTTGATCCATACCACTGGGGCAATATGTTTCTAAGATGGTTGTCCTGCTGGAAAATGAACTTCCACCCCATTCTGTGGTCTTCTGCAGCCTCTAACAGGTTTTCTTTTAAGATTGTCCTGGGTTTAGCTTGATTCATCCTCCCATTAATTCCGATCAGCTTCTCTGTCCCTGCTAAAGAGAAGCATTATACTACCACCATCATGTTTCAAGTTCTGAATGATGTATTGAGACCAATGCAAAGTGTTAGTCTTCAGTCACCCATCATGGTCTCCTCAGACCATAGCACCTTCTGCCACATATTTATCCTGTGGACAGATTTGTCCGCCTGAGCTTTGGATCTCTGCAGATCTGATCTGCTTAATGGTCTCCTTGTCCAGCCTGTTTTAAGTGGACGTCCATGTCTTGATAGGTCTGCAGGTGGCCCATCCTCTCTCCATGTTCAGATGATGGATTGAACAAAGCTCTGGGAAATGTTCAAAGCTTGGAATAGAAACGGAGTAGCTGCATTTAGACTGACATTGCATTACACACCAGTGGAATCTATTTACTGATCAGGGGACCTCTGAAGGTAAATTGCTTTATTCTGCCTACTGGCAACAGTCAAGCTAAACTATATCTGTCTGGTATTTTTTATGCATCTCCAATGCTGGCTTCTTAAAAAGCTTTTTTCCTGATTATCACAGAAGCTTTATGTCATGAATGTTATTCATTTAAAATGCAGACCTGCTTTTGCATATGCCAGGGTTATATTTAAGAAAATGCACTCAATTTTAATACAGAATGCTTACACAGAGAACATGAAGGCCCACAGCTCCCTCAGTGCGCTCCTGGTTGGTGAAATAGTCTCTGGGGAACTCATGGATTGCTGCAAAGATGGAAAACAACAAAAAGGGTGTTAATAAAGCCAAAATTTTCAGGAATTTCACATTAAGTACAGTGGTTATATACAGATCATAGCAAACACTGATCTGTATATAACACGAGTGTTTGCACTGATAAACATTTTACTGTTTACTGTTTATAAAGGAGTATAAAAATGAGATGGTTAAGAACGTCTCAGTGAAGAGAAGTAAACACCACATTGATTTTCAGCAAAGATTAAAAGGAAAAGATGCCGAGCTTTAAAATATGTCAATGTCAATTTTATTTATAAAGCACTTTAAAACAGCTTGTAACTGCACAAAAGTGCTGCACAGTTTTCATGAAAGAATTAAGCACATTTGAATAAAACACAATAAATAAGAACAAATAGGACAGGTAGTCAGAATGTATTTAAAATGTTTCAAATTTTGGGCAGATCTTATATTCAGGGGTAACCTGTTCCACATATAAGGTACAGTAACGGCAAATGTGTGGACTCCTCTACTTTTAAATCTGGTTCTGGGAACTTGTACAAGTTTATTGTTTCATTGTAGTGTTCTGGAAATGGAGTGGTCCTTCAGAAGATCTTGGAGGTAAGCGGTAGCTAAGCCATTTGAAATTTTAAAAACCAATAAAGTAATTTCAAAATCAATTTGATAAGATACAGGAGCCAATGCAGAGAAGGCAATACTGGGGTAATATGTTTGCGCTTCTGGGTTCTAGTTAAGAGTTGAGCTGCAGCGTTTTGAATCATTTGGAGATGCTGTAGAAAGGATTGGTCCATGTTTTTATATAGTGAGTTGCAGTAATCTAAGCGTGTGGTAATGAAAGCACGGATAATTTCCTAAAAGTCTCGAGAGCAGAAGCTAGATTTCACCTTTGCTAGAAGGCGCAGATGAAAGAACCCTCATTTCACAACAGAATTTACTTGTTTATCTAGCATCAAACATCTATCAAAAATGACACCAAGATTCCTAACAGTAGGTTGATAAAAAGGGGTTAGGGAACCAAGAAATTCATTAGGGTTGCCAATAAGGTTCTCTTGTCCAAACATTATAACTTGAGTTTTATTTTAATTTGAGTTTTATTTTAATTGTAATCCAAAAAGAAAATTTTGCTCCATCCATGATCTAATTTCTGCTAAACAGCTTGGGTAAGACTGCAAGGAATCATTCTCATTGTTTAACTTCTTCAGGGGCATGTATATTTGTACAATGTCTGCAAAGAGGTGAAAAGAGATGTTAAATTCCTTAAAAATGTGTCTAAGAGGCTACAGGTACAATATAAACAAAATAGGGCCCAAGGTGGAACCCTGAGGGACTCCATAATTTAGGGGGGGCTGCCACAGAGGAGCAGTAATCAAGGTGAACAGAAAAACTTCTATTTTTTAAATATGACGAGAACCAATCTAAAACCCCACCCTTAAGACCAACTCAGTGCTGCAATCGAAATAAAAGGATGCCATGGTCTATAGTGTCAAACACTGCACTCAAATCCAACAACAATAAGACCACAATGTGTCCTGAATCAACTGTTAGAAGTATATCATTGAATACTCTAAGCAAAGCTGTTTCTGTACTATGCTCGCCTTTAAAACCAGACTGGAATTTCTCAGATAGGTTGTTACCTGTTAAAAAAAGTTTGGAGCTTAATAAAAACAATCTTCTGCAGTACTTTGGATAAAAACAGTAGTTTAGAAATAGGTATAAAATTTTCAAGGACACTGTGGTCAAAGTTTGTTTTTTTAATAAGTGGGTGTACCATGGCATATTTCAAGGCAGCCGGTACACGTCAGAAGAGAAGTATTTATCAAGGTAAAACCATATGGTCCAATGGCCAGGAAGATATCTTTAGATGGCAGCGCAGGGTGACAGTCTAATGTACAATTTGCCGGCCACTAACCACAGTAGACAGACTGCAACCTTTTTCTTATTCCTAGCTTAACTATGTGTCGTTGTTGGATTTAGTTGTCTTCTGTTACTTAAAATAACATTAATACTACTGGGCCACCTCATATAAACCTACCTTTAGAGACCCCAAGTACATGAACATTTTTTATTCAAGGGCCCAAAAAGTGGATTTTGCACGATATGTCTCTTTTAACAGGAAGAAACAAGTGCACAGGTACATATGGCTGCAACTGGTACAGCCCTCCTGTAGTCAATATCCATGATGGGTTTGCAATGAATATTGCTTCCTGATTTCACACTAAAATCAAGAACAGGACTTTTCAGAGGGATGCTGATGGTGTGTTGCTCTTTTATGCAATATAACAGTTGTAAAAGTAGAGTGAAATAGAAAGAGATGGAAAGAAAAACAAAGACGTGACGATAGACCTCCCCTGTCAAAGTCAATGTAAATGCTAAGATATGAGCTACTTACATACTTAATTATGAAGGTACATATTTAGTCATTTATTCACTTATTAGATTTTTTTTCTCTAATTGTATTTAATCCTAACTTTTTTATTCACTTATTTCTTCACATACCTCACTGTTTACTTGTGTGCATTTTACTTCCTTACTTATAGTCATGGAAAAGAAAAGGTTCTAATTCTAGGATTTAAACATACACACAATCCATTCTTATATATATTGACAGTAAATATAGGCTGTTGAGTGTCTGGATTTTAACACTGGTTTCTTCCATGCAATGCTTTATTTTCTATTTGCCTTTCTTTTGATGTCCTGTAACACACTGGATTGTTCTGGTATATCAATAAACTTGCCTTGCCTCATACAAACACACAACACTGTCAATGTTTATGACAGAAAGATGAAGTACGTTTTTTTTAACAGACACAAAGAATACGTAAAATCCTCATATTTGAAGGTGATGTACTTTCTTTTCACCATGACTGTACTTATTCATTCAACCTAATAGCTTTCAATAAAATAAAAAGAACGGCTTTTCATTTACGGCACAATCAGCCATAAATGTTTCAGTGCATGAAAAGGTTTTCTGCCCCACCACTTTGTTTTGTCAAACACAGAGGACTGCATACTTTCTGTGGATATGAAGGGGTTTACATAAGAATCAATGCAGTTGATGCATGCAGACTTTCCCTGATGGAGGGTCCCAAGCTGTTTGCCCACAGAGTTTATTTGGAAAGTGATTTATTTCAGTTCCATATTTTTATATAGTGCCAAACTTTACAAAAAAAGATAGATTCAAAGATGATTATTAAACAACTGGTTATTAAACAATACAGTAAAGTTCTGTTTAAGGAAATCAAGCTGACTGCATGGAGTAGATAACTGCAGCAATGTCTTATACTTTTTTGTGTCCTGTCTGACAATGTAGCAATATAAATTGTTGTCTTAATGCCAAAAGGAGCGTAACAGATTTTACTTTCACAAGTGGAGCCTTACTGCTTTCGCTATTGTGCTCCACTTGATTCATATCTGCAAGAAGCATTATTAGAATTTATGCTGGGACTATTTCAGGTTCAATGGACACAGAAATAAGAACATAGAAGAGGAAAAAAAGGAGAGAAACAAGTGAGACAAAATGCCAAAAGGGAGAAAGGTGAAAGAGAAAGAGGAGAGAAAAGGGAGAGAGCAATATAACATCTTTTGAGTCTGCTTCTTCAGCTGCTAGATATATATAAGAAGAACAGCAAAATCAACCAATAAAGTACCACAGGTCCAAATAACCAACGCCTTGATACCATCACTGAAGAATATACAGTATTATTTAATATACAATGTATAAAGTGACAGCTAAAGATAATAGAGGTGAGAAGTGAATGTGTAAGTACCTGAATCCAAGCACCTGTAGGTATTTGTGAGTGTGCACTTATGTATGTAAGGTTTATCCATAAGAAAAATGCTCAATAGTGGTTGGGAAGAGCCAAAGATCTACCCCCCAGAGCACCAAGGCAGACGCCAGGGGAACAAAACCCCCAGAGCAAATGTGGCCACGAGGGGCCAACACAGGGAAAGCTGCCCCCACCCCCACCTGAGGAAAGAGGAGAGATGGGCCCCAGGAAACCACCCAACAGCCACAACACCAAAGCCCCAAGGAGCTGCGGGGATAAGCCCATGGGCTCCGCCAAAAGCTAGCTACGCCGGAGCAGATCCAGCCATGGGCCCCAGGGGCCCCAGGGACCCCAGGCCCGACAGAGCCACGGGGAGGGGGGTGAGGTCCCGCAAAGCAGTCGCCAGGAGAGAGCTGGCACCTGCCCGAGCACACTGCCCCGGCCACCGATCACCACCATTGCACCAGCAGGCCAAGACATCAGCCAGCAGAGGGCAGCAGGACTGGGGGGATGGGCTCCACACTTAGTGGAGACCTGATATGTCACAGGAGAGGGGGCAAGTCAAACACCACCTGACAAATAGACAAACAGAAAACCACGTACACAGTCACATTCACACATTCCCACCCTAGTGCCCCGCATGCAAACACTCCTACATAAAAAAGAAGGGATGCAGCACACACACTCACCACACACATCCTATATTCCCAGGTCCAGGCACCAGCACCCTATAGGGGTATCCAGCCCCCGGACCAAGGAGGTGAACCCTAACATCAAGATGGGGGGGGGGGGGACCACCACAACCTTACCTACCCAGTCCATGTTTCGGTTCTAACCCCCCCCCCCCCCCCCCCCCCATCCTTGTCCCAGACCAGACGACCCATGGGGTCATTAACCCAGAGATGGGGCCAACATGAACCAAATGTGCTAACAAACAAGAGCCCACCCCACAAACCCTGAGGTTCTACCTCCCCACACCCTACCCTCCATACCTTAACCCCCCAACCCCCATATTACGGGGGAGAGCAAAACTACGAGCCCCAGTCCGCTAGGACTGGGGCTCGCAGTCCGGACCCAACGTCCACTACCAGCCAAGACCCCGGACTCCGGGTGGCAGTTGGAGAACAGGGGTGTGAAAAAGACACCGAGCCTGCCTCCATCTGCTTCTCAAGACCGTTTAAAACTGGTAGGGCCCGACAGCCTACCCAGAACCCTCAATGCTTAAATGCAAGTGGGGGCAGAGGAAGCCACGGATCAGGCCTACACAATAAGCCCCCCCCCCCTGCCCCCGAGCGCCTGAAAGTAATTACCTGCTTTTTAAAGGGGGCTACATTGTTTAATCCAAATTGCAGTAATACTATGAAAAATAAATTTGTGAAGGGGTATAAACTGAATGGCTATTGCCTGCTATGTTTTTCTGTGAAACTGAGGAAATGTGGAGGAGACTTTAAAAGCTGTTACAGCAGTCTCTGAAAATGATCTACTTTATTTAAATATTATATCAGGGTTGGAGTGCTTGGTTAAATAAACTCAAAGGTTAATAAAAATGGTTAGAGAGGATAGGAATTTGAGGAAAAACTGTTACTTGTTCACACTCCTGAGCATGAAGACAAAAGTGGGTATGTCTGTGTGTGTTTTGAGCAAAACCAACTGAGTCGAAGATAGCATTAAAGGCTACATTAGGCAATCACTTTTAGTGTCACCATGAAGACTTAGACATAGACAGACTTTATTGACATTTAACTGCACATTCACAAAGTACATTTAAGCAAAATGTTGCAAGGCTCTGAGTAAAAACAAAACAAAAGAGAGACATTATAAATATTAGTATTTGTCTTTTGTCAGGAATGTAGCAGTAATAAAAAACAAGACATTTTATATGTACAAAAAGGTATGTGTAAAACCATGTGTCATGTCTTATTATGTGTGGAATGAAGCTTTTGTGGAATCTGGTTGTTCTGCATTTGAAACTGCTGAACCTCTTGCCAGAGGGCAGCAGAGTGAACGGTCCATTATGGGGTGGGAGGGGTCTTCTATTGTTTTCTGAGTCCTGGTCATGCAACATCTGTGAGCAGTGACAGAGGGAACCACTGTCCCAATAGGGTGTTTTCACTGACGTCACTGGCCAACTTCCGGTCCGCCATATTGGGTGGCACACTTCCTTATCTCTAGTTGTCTTACACGTATTATCGTATCGCGAATGGATAAGTACGCCAGCACGCTAGAGCGACCAGATAAGGACGTATATCTGAGGAAATGTTCCGTGATCGACCATATGGACCCGTATGCCCTCCACGGTGCCTTGTTTAGCCGTAATCCAGATGATTGGCCAAATGTAGAGCACGGCGACATAGTGCATTACCTGGTGTTCAGTGAAAACCCTCTGCACACTCTTGAGGAAATGAGAGCTTACAAGGATCTAGAGGCTCACAACCAGTTCACATCTGGTTATGTACATCAAGGAAATCGCCATCATACGTGGACGGGTGAGTTTTAATAAGATGGTAAAAATGTAAACAATCCGACGCAAATGTGTTGCACCGCCCGCGGCGGGCGGTGCGCGAAGGCGCTTGGCTGCAAGGCCGATCGACGCCGCTCGCGGCTTTAATTATTTAAGCAGAACAATGACCAGTGCAAAATTAAGTTGTATTTACCGTATTGGCGCCGGTAGGAGCTGCAGATCATAAAGCCAGCAAACAGTGGGAACACAGCAACTCGTTCAAAGGTAAGCTGCGCTCAGACGGGCTGGCACATTCTAGTTTAGTAGCTGCTAACCGCCAGTGCTAACAACCACTCGCGCATGTAATGTACTTTTAACTTGCTGCTATGTGTTTCAAACGTTTAGAACACACTCTCATTGACATCGGGATACTGTGGAAAGTTATGTTCGGTCTTACAGCCGCGATCCAAGCGAGCCGACGATCTCTTTATCTCTGTAACTCGTTCAAAGGTAAGCTGCGCTCAGCCGGGCTCTGGCTCATGCTAACCGTTAGCGCTAACAACCACTCGCGCATGTAATGTACTTTTAACTTGCTGCTATGTGTTTCAAACGTTTAGAACACACTCTCATTGACATCGGGATACTGTGGAAAGTTATGTTCGGTCGACTTACAGCCGCGATCCAAGCGACCCGACTCTTTGTTATCGCTAACAGTTGTTCTCCGTGGTTGCGCCTCCAGGCAGGAAAGCGGTGGAAAATTAATCTGTTTCTATGTTTTTCCCATGGCGATCATGTGTTGCGCTGTTACAGCCCACAATACAGCAACGGTTTACCATGGTTGAAATCAAGTTAAGGTGAAATTAATCAAATTAAAACACGGCTGAGAGAGGGAGTACAGTATGCGGTAGTAATAGGCAGTAGAGGCGGCGGAGGCAGTCAACACGACAGCCGCGGAAAGTAATAAGTCATAACGCCCAAGCCCTATTATTAATATATTCTTCTTATATGTTTTAAATACTTAACAGTTAATTACCTGTGACAAAGTGAGCACCGCAGACTCTGGCGTATTCCAGCTTAACACCGTCCAAATCGGACCTGGATATCCGTGTCAGCCATAGGTGACGGCGTTGTTCAGATAGCTGTTTTGTTTTTTTCACACTGATTCACTATTACGGCTGGTAGGCGATAGAAAGAGTGTTGATCTCCACCTCCACGGGCCGTGCAACCAACCATTAAACACGTTTTCCCCATTGTTCACTTCCAATACTGCCTAAGGCGTCATACAATGCAGGTCAACGGTGCGAAACGACTGCCACCCAATATGGCGGACGCGCTGAGTAGTCACGTGAGCGTGACGTCAGCTGAAAACCCCCTATTATTCTCTGTGCTGTCCTCACCACTCTCTACACATTTCCAGACTGAAAATCAGACAGTGATGCAGAAAGTGCAGATGCTGCTCAAATGTCAAAGTGTCTGTGATCTGCATCCCCAGGAATTTGATGCTGTTGACAAGCTCCACTGATTGGCAGATTTTTCCTCAAGTCAACCACAATCTATTTTGTTTTGTTTACATTCAGGATCAGATTGCTTTTGTCACACCAGTGTGTTTCACCTCCTCCCTGTAGCTGAGTTCGCTGTTGTCCCTAAAGAGACTCACCACTGTTGTGTCATCCACATATTTAATGATGTGGTTCGTACTGAATCTGGCACAGCAGTCCTGGGTCCTCAGCAGTGTGCTCAGTACACAGGCCTGGGGGGCTCCATTGCTGAGGGAGATTATGCTGGAGGTGTTTTTGTGCCTTCCCACACACGTCTGGTGTTTGTCAGATTATAGAAAAATCTCTGTATTTTCTGACCATAGGCACACTTTGCTGTTCTTATGGTGCAGTTCAGATTGGCTCTGACTTATCTGAATGCCTTTCTGTCACCTCACATTAACACTTAATTTTGTTTTCTCAGCATTTTGCGTACCTCATTGCTCATCCAGAGTTTCTGATTGGCCCGTGTGGTGATGATCTTGGTTGCAGAGACATCTTCCATGCACTTTTGGATGTATGCAGATGCAGATTCAGCATGCATTGGTGCGTTGGTTTTCAGTTGCAGCCTCTCTGAAAATGTCCCAATCTATGCAGTCAAAACAGTCCTGCAGATGAGGCACTGTAGGTTTCCCTCTGATAAGCAGAGGCTTGTATGCAGGAATTAACATAACAGAGAGATGGTCTGATGACCCAAGGTGGGGGCTGCTTTGAAAGCTGCCTTAATGTTTGTGTAGGCTTTGTCTAGTGTGTTTGAATGTTGAAATCCCCAATTACAATGACCATATCAACAGTAAATCAGATAAGAAATCTGAGAACTGATCTAAAAATTGAGAGTAACTCCACAATTCCACATCCTCCGCTCCTGTACGTGTCTTTTCCATTATGGACTACCTCCGTAAATCCGTGAATAGCATAGGCTACTAGGTCCGCGGTTACTCCGTCTAGCTCCACTCCAAAGTTTCTTGAAGCCTGAGGAGAACATGTATGATCATCATCATTACAAGCAGAATACAAAGCTATGTGGAGAGGAAAACCACATTTCAAATTAAATGTTGAAATGACAAATCTGCTTGCTTATTTGGTGCAAAAAGAGTGGTTTGCATCTGATATTTGAATAAAACAGTTAACATTATTTTGAATCAAAAATTTTTTTTATTTGAGGTTGATTATCTCTATTTACACTATTTAACTTTGACAAACTGGATGTTTTTGGTGTTCGTTTTCCTGTTTGCTACGACTGGAATTGTGGAGCCTGACCCAGTCAGAGCCAGACCGACTGGAATGGAACAGAAAATTAGAGCTGTTTGGTAATTTGATGGTGAATGATGGAAAATGGGTCCGTGGACGGTGACATTAGGAGTAGTCACCGTGAATGTGGAACCATTCTCATTAATTGACAACAATGCACTTGCTCCATTGGTCAGACATGAATGGAACAGAGCAAACACGAAGGATGTGGAATCTGGGGGTAAGGGTATAAGCTTTTTGTTGGCTTGTAATTAATTAATACATCTGTCTGTCTGAAAGATGGTTGCTACTACTGTGATAAATAGAAGATTTGAAGCTGAATGCAGTCAACTTTCAAATCTTTAATGCGAGATATCTGAGCCCCTATACAGATATGTAGAATCCGTGCACAGTAATAAAATAAATAAATGCTTTCATACTATTAAATTCACCCTTCTGCCATAAAAGCATATTGTTACTTCAGGGAAAATATCAAACACTGGATCTGGATGAGCATTTCTTAGTTTTTCCACTGTTATTGGGTCAGCTTTTAACACTTAACTTTAAAGTTAGGAGTGGCCGCAGTTAGTGGTTTATACCACTAGGTGCCATCACATCCCAAATACAGACATTTCCCTTACAGAGATGATGCATCTATTCCCATCTGACATCAGCAGCCAATCCCGACAAGAAGAAATGTGCTGCTTCTCTGTCATCATGTGTGTTTCCTGTTGAATATGCGCGTGTATTGGAGTAGGCAGTTAAAAATAGCATCAGCCCACTGTCACTGTGTGTGTTTGGGATTTGCTTGGCTCACTGTGCGCCAGGAGGCTCTGTGTGCTCATCCTTCGCTGTGTGTCTGTGAGTTGAGCGCGTGCCCTTGTGTAACATGAAGGCAACTCAATGCACAGTGACATTCTTCCTTCCCTAGAGCCAAGAGCTTGTGAGTCAGGCGGCTGGAGCCTTAGCATTGCCCTGTATGTCCCGAAAACAAAACGAGGGCGTCTGCTCATCCGAAGTGACAGGAGCACAGAGAGGGAGGCAAGGCACAGAGAGGGAAGGTTTGCAGCCTGACATGACGTGGAGCTGAACAAGTGATGAAAGTGATGAAAGGAAAGAGAGAGAAGAAATGTGAATGGAAAGAAAGACCTTTAGCAAGGTTTATCTCCTTTAGTTACTGAGCCAAGATTCCTCTTTATACACTCATCTTTTTACAGCAATCAAAGTACCACACAAAGACATGGTCTCTTACTCTACTATATGCATAAGTAACACAGTCAATGAGGTTCTTCTCAAGTTAATGCCCTGCTGGTAGGAATACTTGCTTACATTTTTTATACACAGCATCCCCAACAAGGATGTAGCAATACATCCATCTTACATAATTGTCCTTGCAATGGGTGTTTGTGCTTACTTTCATTTGTTTTTTTCTGTTCATTTCTGAATATACAATTTCCATTGAAGTCTTGCCATATACACTCAATTGTTCTGTTTATTAGTGTTATTATGATTACAATACAAGTTATTTCATTTGTATTTGGTTTCTTACTTTTTTCTTGTGTTCTTTCCTCTGTGCATTTAGTGAAGGTAAGACAGTTAAGAGCTTTGAGGCAAATGAAATAAAGTTTAAAATCAAAGCCAAAATGGACAAGAAGCCAACGTTGTAAAAAGAAAATACAGATGTAATGTGTTCCGAGTTAAAAGGTGAGCTGCTTTGTTCTGAAGAAGTGGGAGGCAACTAAAGATGACTGGGGGGCACCAACATAGACAGCGTTACAATATCCGATTCTAGAACTGAGAAAAGCACAAGCAGCCTTCTCCAGGTCATAATAAACTATGATAATAATACACAGAAGTGAGTTGACAGAAAAGACCTGAGTTTTTCTTTTCAGAAAATGTTATTAACAAATCCCATTCTGACTTTTAAAGAACCCTTTTCTGTGTGAAACGATCTGCTTCAGCTTTGACCACTCTAAGTATTTTAAGCACTTTCACACTACAACTGTCCAGTCCTCTGATGTTACCCCTAATTGTCCATTTGTTTAAATCAAACGTGAAAGCTCATCAGAACTCTGGTGAGGACCAAACAACGGAACTCCAGATTCCATGAAAACCTGGCTGTCAGTTCACTTGCAGTGCCAAGCAAAGACTGAAAGTAAAGCAAAAGAGGAAGTGACATCTCATATCTGGACAGTTTAAAGACAAGTGATCTGAAAACGGTTAAATCCTCATTTTGTGTCAGTGTAATCCCCCCTAGAACTAGTCTTCTAGGAAGATTAATACTTCACTGACACAGTTTTTCCCCTCTGCCTTTTTCTTTACTGCTGTATTCATCTTAAGTTTACCTTCTTGCTACCTAAAATGAACACTTCAGCTAGGTCAGATCTCTTTGTTCCAAGGACAAATTACATCACATTTTCCATTCATGTGTTCTTGGTTTGAATCTGCACTCATTCAAAAAGACATATTTTGTTTCTAGAGTGAGCACTGTGGATAGCTGAAGTGGAATTCTTGTCACAATACTAACATTTCAAATCTGATTATTGTGTCCCTGGAATTGGGGAGTATGGCAACAGCCAAAATGTTAGCAAAGGACTTAGATGAAATTAAAATAATACTCCTACTTTAAGTCTGAGGATATCAGCAAAGCTGCTATTCAGGAAGCAAATTTATTTGGTCTACTGGAAGATGTAGGGGGTTTATTATATTTACTATAAGTGCACACATCATGCACAACTTATTTTGGTTATCAAAAAGTATTCCCAGATGGGGGACATTTCTCTCTTTTTTACTGGTTGTATTTCAGCCACTGTTGCTGAAAAATACCGTCCTCAGGTGATACAATCTCCATCACTTCTGAAATCCCTGTGCAGACTACCCGCAACAACCCACAAAGCAACATATTATTGTGCTTTTATTTGGAAAACCAACACGCAATATAAAATAATCAAGAAGTCTGGTTATGGATACCGACTCAGAAATGGGGCCACTATCAGCCTCCTCCTGTATACGGATGACATAAAGTTGTAAGCTAAAAGTGAGCGAGACATTGACTCGCTGATCCACACCACCAGGATCTACAGCAGGGACATCGGAATGCCATGAAGAAGCAACAAGAAAAGCAGCAACAGCCAAATACCTACAACGAGTAAGGCAAGTTCTGAGAAGTCATCTCAATGGCAAAGACAAGGCCTGGGCAATCAACAACTATGCCTTGCCAGTAACCAGATACACCACTGGGGCCAAAGGAGGAAATTCAGACGACTGATGTTAATACACGAAAGCTACTCATCATGCATGGTGAATTCCACCCCAAATCCAGTATCCACAGACTATCCACTAAGCGCAAAGAAGGAGGCAGAGGCCTAGTGAGCATCAGAGCCACCATTGAAGATGAAACATCCAAGCTCCAAGAATATATCAGGAAGATGGCCACAAGGGATGAAGCGCTCAGTGAATGTCTCAGAAAATGGAAGCTGGAAGAGAAGGAACTGAATGACCATCGTGGGAGGAAAATCCCTGCATAAGATGTACCAACGACAGATAGCTGAAGTGGCTAATATGATCAATGGCTAGAGAGGGCTAGACTGAAGGAGAGCACTGAAGCACTGACCATGGCAGCTAAGGAACAGGCCTTGAGCATCAGAGCAACAGAGGCCCAGATCTACCATACCAGGGAAGATCCCAGGTGCAGACTATGGAAAGAGGCCCCATAAACCATCAGGCATCTCACACCAGAGTGTAAGATAATAGCAGGGAAGGAATACATGGAACGCCATAACCAAGTGGCTGGTATAGTGTACAGAAGCATCTGTCACCTCCCAAGGTGGTGGAGAATGACAGAGCTAAGATCCTGTGGGACTTCCAGATACAAACAGACAAAATATTAATGCCCAACCAACTGGACATTGTGATCATTGATAAGCAGCAGAGGACAGCCATTGTGATCAATGCGGCTATCCCGAGTGATGGAAACATCAGGGAAAAAAAGAGCAGGAGAAACTGGAGAAATACCAAGGCCTCAGGGAAAAACTAGAAAGAGCCTGGAAGGTGAAGACAACAGTAGTGCCTGTGGTCATCAGAGCACACGGGCAGTAACACCAACTCTGGAGAAGTGGCTCCAACAGATACCTGGAGAAACATCAGACATCTCAGTCCAGAAGAGTGCAATCTTAGGAACAGCTAAGATCCAAAGAAGAACCCTCAAGCTCCCCGGCCAGGGTACTGTCTTACTGTATGTACGGTACAGAGCATTAAAGACAGTCTAATTTAATCTGCATTAGTGCCTGGAACATGGGTAGTAATAACAGAGCTGGAACATTGTCTGAAAAACCACAGCTACATGATGGTCTTGCGTCTGTTGTTTTCTTTTGTTGTTGTTTGTTTGTTTTTGTTTATCTGTTGTTGTTTTTTTAAATTGTATTACTTTCTGGAAGCAGTGTTGTGTGGTTATGTTTGAAGCTTTAGTTTAGTATGAATGAGAGAATGTGGCATAATGGAGATACTGGGGAAACAACATATCATCCGTATCTTAATGGATTCAGGTCAAACACTGGAACACGCACACTTCCAGTGTTTGACCAGAATACATGTAGTATACTACATCACTTTATGATTATACTTAAAGTAGGGGGGCGGGGGGTCTCCTAATTTGTAATTAAACACATTTTACCAAATGATCTAACTTAGCACTATAGGATTAACTCCAAATATTTTGCCCATCCTTCTTTTAATTGATAAACAGTATTGCTCCGATGAAAAACAACTTTGACAACTGCTATTTATCATTACTTCTTGTTCTTCTTTGCAATGAACATATTGAATCTAGTGATGAGCATCTACACTTCCAAAATTCTGCAAGAAGAAGAATGTAAATAAAACTCTGCAGAGCAAGATGGTGACATCCATGTTGTTCCAAGAGCTAAAACTGTGGTCTATATTCTAAACCAACATTTAGTGAGTACCACTACTGTAACTTAGTAGCAACAGAATTGTTGATGCCATGATATGGCAAACTAAAGACTGATGAATGGTGTAAAAAGCAACAATGTCCACTGATTTTATTTTTTTTATTCAAAAAGAGGCTGTAATGGAGCAAAATAATTAAAATTATACTTAGAAAAATGTCTAGCTTTACAATTGTTTTTGTCTTAAAACTACAATGCAAATCTTAGATTTTTAACTAAAGGGTCCTTTTCTTCTTTTTGCATGAAGCAAGGGGCTTCTTAATATGTCGAATAGTGGCCCTCCTGTGTTTTTGAGCCAGACGGCATTCCATAGTTGTGGGGCTTCATCTGACACGTGCCTTTTTTGGCTTCAGATGTCCTATCACTACTCCTGCCTTGTCTGTTGACCAAGCCTGTCTGGCTCTGTCCCTGTCTGGATTATCCTGCTTATTGGTAATAACCCGAGCCTGGACCTCGGTCCTGTCTCCTGTCTCTGCCCCGTTTGGATACCTCTGCACGATGTGTTTGCTGCCTGTTGCCGATTTTGTCACCTGGACCCTAGATTAGCCTCTTGCCTAGTCCTTGTGGAAACCTCTGCCCTGTGGACTGTCTATCTCTACATGACCCTCAAACTGTCTACAACCTCCCTACTAGTTGCTGCCCTGCTTTGATGGCTGCATTTACAGCCACACAGATGTGGTAACAAATACCATTTATGTAATTTAGTTATTTTTCATATAGGGTTTCATTTACTTGTATAGGGTTATAGGGTTTCATTTACTTGAGTGTGCACATTTTGGTTTACCCTGTTTTGTTATGATCTATTTCATTTATATTCTGTTTGAGTTTTTCAGTTGCTCTAGTCCCTTGGCAGAGGAACCAGCAGGTGGCCAAGGGGCTGAGCTGATTTGGACCATAACACATCAGTGCTATGGGGGGAAATGGGGTTTTGCTTCATTTGGTTTAGTCTAGTTTGAGTATGTTTTGCCCTATGTGTTTATTTTGTAGATTGATGGCTTCGAATTATTGGACTTCCAGATTCTGAGGGTGAAACCTCACATCATGCCATAAAGCTGATTGAGCCACCAAAACCAGCCAAAGTGTATGGACCCTATAAAGCCTGCAGTTTTACTGGAGAACTGAACATTAAACAAGAAGTGGAACAGTTCCTGCAAGGTGGAGAAGACTAAACATATTAGAGAAAGATCTCATTATTTGTCTTTGCTGGGCCCTAAATGAATGATTTCTGTATTCTAAGACCAGAACTAAATATGGAGAAGCAGTATTTATTTTTTATGCTCCACTTATCTGCAACAAACTCCCAGAAGACTGTAAAAGTGCTGGAACCCTGAATCAAGTTTAAAAACCTATTTGGGTAGAGTCGCCTTTGAATGTTAATGTATAATTTAAACTGTAGTTAAATTAAACTTCATTAGATTAAGCTTGTAGTCAAACTTATTCAATTCAATTCAATTCAATTGTATTTATATAGCACCAATAAATGAAGCATGTCATCTCAAGGCACTTTACAAAGTCAAATTCAATCAGATTATACAGATTGGTCAAAAATTTCCTATATAAGGGAACCCAGTTGATTACATCAAAAAATCCCATTGAGATTAAAAACCTCTTTTTCAAGGGAGTCATGGCCAAGAGGCAGCAAAGTTACATATTGAACAGAGATACATTAAATGAAATGACAGGTACATAAAAAAACATATCAAGTAAAACAATTACAGATAATTAAGGCCGCTTCAAATTCTTTCACTTATATAATTTACTCTTGAAAGTGACCACTATTGCTTTTATTTCGTACAATATAAGGATTTTCATAAAAATCATGTGAAAACTGTATGTTGTATATAAGTAAATTATATCTTCACATATGTTTTCCATACATGTTTTGTATATCTTTTGTTTGAATATTTATCATTGTCTGTTTAAAATACAATATAAAGAATAAAATATTCCTTACATATATGAACACATACCATTATATATAGGTTTTCTGTATGTAAAGTGAATAGTTTTAGAAGAAAACTTATGTTGTGTTTATATGTTTTATATACTTTTTAAATGGTATCGACTGAAAGTTGGTATTAAAAATACATGTGAATAAGTACAATTACATATAGGTTTTGTTGGAGGTGTGCAGTTACTGTTTGGAAAAGAGCACATGACTGCATTTGAGCAAAAGCGTTGTACACTCGACTGTGGGCTCACTTAGCCGTCATGTTTGAAGAGTTCAATTGGTACCTTCTGAGACAAGTAAAATTTAGTCATGGCATTATCAAAGGCTTTCTCTCGTTTAGTAAAGCAATTATTGAAAAATTTATCTGCAGAAGTTAAAGATTTCTTTAATAAAATGAGACAAGTTAAGTAACATATCAACAAGTGCAAAAAGCCACTCTAACTATAGAATCAACCAAGAATCAAGAATCTTTATTGTCATTATGTGGTACCGTAATTATATTTTAAATGAGGCAGACACCAGCTCAGAATGTACATACATACACTTAACATGCAGACATAACAAGGCGTGATCATATAAGCTTTCTCAAAAAGGAAAGTTTCAGACCTAGTCTTAAAGTAGACAGGGTGTCTGCCTCATGGACCAAAACTGGGAGTTGGTTCCACAGGAGAGGAGCCTGATAGCTAAAGGAACTGCCTCCCATTCTACTTTTAGAGACTTTAGGAACCACCAGCAGACCTGCAGTCTGAGAGCCAAGTGCTCTGTTAGGAACATATGGGGTAATCAGAGCTCTGATATATGATGGAGCTTGATTATTAAGGGGTTTATATGTGAGAAGGAGAATTTTAAATTCTGTTCTTGATTTAACAGGACGCCAATGAAGGGAAGCTAAATTGGCATTAGCATTTTGGATCAGCTGAAGGCTTCGAACTGCATTTTGTGGACTTCCTGATAGTAAAGAACTACAATAGTCCATTTAATGACCACTTTCCCTCTTTCTGCTACATTCTACTCTTCAGTTTTGCATTATTTGCATTATTAAAGATATTACTGCTTCCCACTGAATTGACACTGCTTTCTTGGAAAAAAAAAATTAATCCAGATCCATGTAGTTTTTTTTATTTACTAACTGGCTATATAATGCATTGGCTATATTTACGTAACAACAAATATTTTCTAAAACTCAGTGGGATTTTTCCAGGTTAAACAAAGTAAAACTCATGAAAGGCATACTATGCAACATTTTTCAGTTAATTAATGTGTTCCATACCGTTTTGGATGATTAAATTAGTCATTTCAGGTCGAACAAAGATTTTCTCGGCCGCCCTGGTGGTCTGTGGGGGAAATACCGCACTTGCAATAGCGTACCGCGAGCGAGCTATTTTTAGAAACGTAACGTCACGATGACGTCACATCACGTGGTACGCAGTAGGGCAAGCTTGCATAGTCCGCCGCTGTTTTGCTGTAAAAGAGACGTGCGTTACCCTTGGTTTTACTCGGTAAACGACTGCTTTTTCCAAATCTAAGACCATGGTTTTTAAACATTGTTGCTATGGAACGTGCAACAGCGACTCGAGGTACGCTGATCGGCCGCATATGAAGGATGTTTTCTTCAAGACTGCCAAGGAGAAATGTGTGCGCTGGGTACACCGGTGCGGTCGGCCTACGAAGAACATCCTGACCCAATTCCAGCAACATCAAGTAGTGAACAGGTAAGAGTATTTTGGTGGCCGACATGTTAATAATGAAGCGCCTGCTACCATGACAGCATATAGGCTATCATGGTAGCAGGCGCTAAACATGATACCCTGCTACAAGGATAGCTTACTCAAAAACATTTCAAATAAGACAAACATTAAACATATACCGATCCCTGGACGGTGATTACAAACAAAAAAAACGGCCGATGACGCCATGACCGCCGCGCAGAAAAAAACAAAAACAAAGCTTACCGTTCGATCAACTCGGCCCGTTTTCCGGTCTTTTTAAGCCCTCGACACTCAAGCCATAGTTTGAGTTTGAGCTGAAGGTTGGTGTGTTCTTCGACAGTTCGACCAGTAATCCGTGTGCCTGGGACATCGTCTTGCGAAAGTTTAACGGCTGTAAAGTCGGTCATATCGCTGTTTTTGCTGGTTGCTACGGGCGTTCTCTACCTGTATGCCCTACCAAAGTGGCAAAAGGGGCGTTGCTCTTGAGACGGTGACGTCACGTGCGCGGTACCCCATTGCAAGAGCCCTCGACCCGCACCCACAGGCTCAGAAGTCTCATGCAAGACCGCGAGAGTGGGTCTTGCTTTACGGCGAGAACTCCATGTGTTTTTGCCCTGCCATTCACTATATGCACGCGCGAAAGCAACAACAAAGAACCATACCTTTAAAACGTTTGTTTAATTGAGTCAGTTTTGAACCTTGGTCCCTTAAAGTGAGACTAACCACCTTATTAAACTATTGCGCAGGATAGATTGCTGGCCTTTTCACTGTTCGCCACTATATACCTGCTCCTTTATATATAAAAAGAAATCAGTTTAGTGCACTGTGCTCCATCAGTGGCCAGTGCTTATTTCTTCTTCAGCATCTCTGCTCCCTTTTCTTTCTGTTTTTACTTTGTCACTCCATTTTACATGATCTATAAGGGGTCTGGTGTGCAACTTACTATGTATCTCTCTGTACTGCATTTGATACATTTTGCTAAGTGCTAATGGAGTGGAGATTCTGATTTCTTTGCTACGTCTGCAGACGGGTATGAAGCTTCCTATGCAGGGTTTGCAGCCAACTAGGGCAAGGCAGCAGCAGCTATGTGTGAGACTAACTACAGAAGTGGAAAGGGAATTGCGGCTCTCTTAAGTCAATAATAACACAGAAACAGATGAGACGTTGGCTTTTTGAAAATTAATAAGTTTTCAAAGGTAAAATATCATTTTACAGCAACGAAACTCTAGCAATTTACTGTACACAAGGACTGTTAAAAGTCAATTAACCTGGCATATTTTTTTAACCATTACAAATTCAGTACATTTATCAAATATCCCAATTTGAACATCTGTGGCAGTATCTAAAAATACTGCCATAGGTCTTTGAAAATAATAAGAAATAGTCCAAATAATGCTGTCAGAAGATAGCAAAAAATCCTACAACATAATTATTTGACAATATTGACCACTCCTATTGTTTTTAGTATTTTTTACTGGGGATTAAATATCTATTATTCAGTACAATAAACTGAATGTGTGAAGGCTTGTATCTTAGATACAAAGTAAAAAGAAGGTAGCTTTAAATTCTAGCATGCTTTGTACTTTGTATATGTCTACTATGTATGGGAGCTTCACAAACTTTCCTAATTTAATCCAGATTAAAATCATAGCTGTTCCTCTGATGTATTCCATCTGCTTCAAGTTTCCAAATGTTGTTTGTTTAGAGGTGGTGTTCTGCATACCTTGGTTGGAACCAGAGGTTTTTTGAGCTGCTGTTGCCTTTCTGTCATGTGGAACCAGTCGGCCAATTCTCCTCTGACTTATGACGTCAACAAGGCCTTTTCCTCCACACAGCTGTTGCTCACCTGGACATTTCTCTTCTTCAGACTTCTCTGTAGACCTGAGAGATAGCTTTGAGGGGGGAATATCCCAGCAGATCAGCTGGTTCTGAAATACTCAGACCAGCCTGTCTGTAACCAACAGCCATAAAATGTAATGTAAATATTTTTTTGTCTCCATTCTGATGCTCACTGTGAATTTCAGCAAGTCGTTTTCAACACATCTAGAGGCCTAAATGCTTTGAGCTGTGGCTATGTGATTGGTGGATTCACTAGTTTTGTTTAAAAAGCTATTGAACAGGTCTACCTGACAGACCGTCTCTAGCTGTTAATTTATATTATGTGGTTCTACTTTCAATATGTTCACACATTGTCTTAAGATCCAAAGGAATCAGAATATATCTAATCATTTTACAATGCGATATAAATGCAGAATATCTGTGAATAGGTCCGCACCAGATATACAGAACACGTCGGGAGTTGTTTGACATTTTTCTCTCCAGAACAACATGTAATTATAAGAAGTGCTTTTAGAGTACAGAGGGTTGTTTTTGGATCTGTTGTACAACAACAGGTGATTTTAATCTATTTACAGCGCACAACATCACTACAGAAAGTGTTTTCAAACCCTAAAGCATCTTCATCATAAGACATCCACAGAACCAGAGCTCTCATCAAGACATCCTGTAACGAGGTCAGTACGCCTCACCTTTAGTTTCTTTGTGATAAAAGTATCAATGTGAGGTGATGATTTAGCTGTCAACACAGTCAGTTCTAAAATCCTTGTTCTCAGCCTATAAGACAGACCCAAGTGGAGCCACTCGTCGTCACTCCACAGTCAGTTCAACCTCAATCCACCCTGCTGCCATGCCCAGTGCTTACATAATACCCCCAGCATTACATAATCGTTGTGTGCTTCTAATAGAGACAGAGGCTCATGAAGGGTGGGAGAAAATCCTATACATCATTAAAGAGATCTGATGACACTGCTGCGCTGCAGGAAACATACACTCTTTTTCTCTAGAAATGACAAAGCATGTTTAGTGTTGGAGAGACACATATCCTTCACTGACTTTCTCCTTTATGAAACAGGTCTTGTGTTTCATTTTCTGCAGAATCAGAAAGTACTGCTGATTTCATTCAGTTGTCTATTTTGACTTGTAGTATTCTTGTTTTAAAGAGGAGAGGGATGTTAAAGGCAATTTAATTGACCAATTCACCAGAAGGCGATATTTCACAATGCTTCTGGCTGAGTGGTATTATGAGATTTATTATTGAAGGGTATTACCTTAAAACACTGGCTCATCATGAAAACAATATTCTAACAATGTCATTATACACATAAGAAAGATAAATGTGACAAAACAGGTTAAGTTTTTATTAAAAGTAGAAACAATACTGCTGATGGAAATTTTACTTTGGCAGATGAGATTGTCACAGCTACACTTTAAGAAAGCATTATTGATAAAAATCCTTATTCTAGAAACTGGAGACACATAGTATTATAGATGGAGCACAATCATGGGCAACAATTATCTGGATGATAGGCACTAATATGCTAAAATAAATGAAACCTCACCAAAATTACTAAAGGGCATTTGCGGAGAGTGTTAAGGTTGTTTCCTTGCTCCTTAAATATTTATTAATGATTATGCACTAATGATATCTGTAAAGTTTCCGAGCTGTTTCATTTTGTTTGACAACTTTTTCATTTGCAGACAACTCATATTAGTAGTTCTGGAAATTCACTGAATCTTACACTGATTGCAGCGAATAGGGAAATCAATGTCTGAAAACATGTTAGCAGGCAGGAAGAATAATCTTTAGCGGTCTGTCTTACTGTGGACCTGAAGAAACCTCTGACTAAACACCCTCTGTTGTATGACAATTTGATTAAAGATAGAGTCAGTGATTTTTCGAGAAGTTTACTCAAGTCCCTCAACCATGTTCAAACTATACAGTGAGAGCAGCGGAGCTACAATTAAATGCTAACACCGAAGCTAACCACTAAGCTAACGGACTGCATTTTGTGGACTGCGTATGCGCAGCCAGCAAGCTGAAACTAACAAGGAACGAGCATGAACACTGGCGTTATGTGAGCATGTCAGAATGATAGGCATGTGGGACAACCAATAGATAAAGTGATATCCCCAGAACTCGAGGGATGGGGGGGGGAGGGGGGGGCATCAGGACCAAAACTCAAAACCAATCCCTGCCCTTTGGACCGAACTGCAGAGTTTTTACAGGCCTGCAGCTCTGAAAGAGAGAATTTTTTTATTTTTTTCTGAATACATAATGTATTAACTGCTGTCAGGATGGAAGGACCATTTCAACCAGTATAACAAAAAAAATTTCTGAACAGGATTACCAACTATAGCTTTAAGGCAACTGTACACATATGGAAGACATCAGAGCATAGGCTTTCTTGACTTGATTTTTTTGCATGACTTTTCTGGTTCCTTGTCCCTGCACTAACATTCCTCTCTTTTCCTTCCATAGACCTTGTTCTGTTTACACCCAGCTTAGATCGTTCTCAATGCTTCTAAGATGATCATCTGCCCAAGTATCAGTTCCAGAGCCCAAGAGCCTTCCTTGCACTCCTGTCGACTGCTGCTCCTCCGTCTCGCTGGTGTCCTCTAACAGCAACCACCATCTGGCTTGTCCACCCTCCAGCAAGCCAAACACCATGCATCACTCTCAGTCCGTCTGGATGCCAACTTCTACCACCGTTGTGGTAGGGATTATTTGTAATTTTTTTTCATTTAATGAAGAATCCTTCTTTACAAAATCATTTCCAGACGTTCTAGAAGAGTCCCTAGAACAGAGCCAACCTTCTTTATTAGCTTGTATTAAGTCGTTGACGCTAATGCAGCTACTCAAAGAGATGATGGTAGAATAAATGATGCTCTCCACATCAGACTTATAGAAGATATGCAGCATCTTGATGCAAACACTGAGGACCTAAGTGTTCTTAAGTTAAAATGTACAGTCTGCTCTGTCCCTTCTTGCGGACAGCTTCACAGTTGCATCTCCATTCTGGTCTGCTATCCAGGTGAACACCAAGGTATTCTTCCATAATGGAAATAGTATTGAACCTAGTCTTGTATCTGCTGAAAACAGAATAAAAAATAATACCAAGGTTTCTGAGAGGTGGGTTTGGATAGATACATCCAGAGATTTGCTTTGTTGAATGTGCAGCAGTGAACTGTGCAACAAGTAGTGATCGAC
The DNA here is from genome assembly GCF_011125445.2 of Fundulus heteroclitus. Taxonomy (NCBI): domain Eukaryota; kingdom Metazoa; phylum Chordata; class Actinopteri; order Cyprinodontiformes; family Fundulidae; genus Fundulus; species Fundulus heteroclitus. The sequence goes on along the minus strand of NW_023396781.1, from coordinate 4,123,450 downwards.
TGTCAAAAGTGACAGTGAGAAGAAATGTATGTAAACTATAAAGCAGTCACTTCAAAAATACAACTCAATTCTTAGGGTTAATTTCCAGAATAGATAGCTTTACTGCAGCTGCTGCTATCATAGTTTTCAACATAGTCCTACAGCAGCAGCACCATTAACAAGGTGGAAAATGGCACTACTGCTAACATTTCTTTCTCATCTTATCTAATTTCTCGTCTCATGTTATATTATCCATTGGTTTTCCTGTAAGGGTTGCCCTGTCTCTCCTTCTCAATATGACACTTGCAGTCAAGTAAAGACACATGAGCTATAAGTTGGTTATTTACATTGATGGCTAAGTCATCGCTGGTAATATAATTTTTATGGTTGACTTACTTATTTAATGTTAAGATTACATTAAATGGCTTAATATTTAAAAGTTAAATAAAACAAAAGCTCTCTACTGCTACATTATTTTCAACATGCCAAGTTAATGTTGAGTTATGTTATAATGACCTACAGCACAGTCCACTTCTTCTTCACTAACACCAGTAGTAACTTATTTATTCCCACAGATATGTTTTAATGGACTTTACTCAGGGTTGATACTCAGGGTTGAAAGCCTGATAAGGTGCCACTCTAAAGGCATTAATTAGGTTTAGACTTAATTATTATTTCTTTCACACTTCTGAACTGAACAGCCAAGAACTAAAACAGTTGGTGCACCGTGTATGCATGTAGACAGCAGTGAGTCACGGAGAGGAACATGATGTAAGTTTCAGATTCTCGACCCTGTGGCCTTATGCCTGCTAGTGGTTAACAGTTTAGTGCATAAGAAGCATGCAGCTACACATGCATACACGTACTACAGCATATGGTTGCATTTAGATTCTGCCACAAGTGCTTACAAGTGAGTGGGTGGTATTACCTAACACGTCAGCCATCGTCAGCAGGAAACAAAAGAAGAAAACACAACCATGACGAAAGGTTTACCCCATGTTCATCTTAAACAACAACAACTAACATCAGGGCTAAATAAATACAAGTAAATATCTAATGTGCAGGAAAAACAACAGGTCCAACTTAAAAAAGAGCCGGTAAACCTGGGAAAAGTGTTAATTTGGATGCAACCGCATCAGGTCACAGTTTGCTACAGGTCCTTTTTTTTTTTTTGAGTTTTACAGTTTTATTTACTTGCCATTTGCAACAGGGTACATTGGATTTTTGAGTGGTGTTTTTCAAGTTAATTTTTAAAAAAAGAACAAAGGGGAAAAATCAAATAAAAGCCCGTAAATAAAACAGTCACACTGAGACCCTGTAGAGATACAGTATGTTATCTGAAGAACTACACTAAAAACATCATGTTTATTTACTATTCAATTTTTTTTAAGCCTGATGCATTTTGTGAGAATCATTACAAGTCTCTGCATTCATAACTTCAGATCACATTGTAGGAGTGGGTATGCAGTGTAAAAGGAAAATAATATATATATATTTTTTGTACTTGTTTTATCTCTTTGAAAAGACAATGCATAATAATTAATAAATACATCAAAACTAACAAAAGAACACTATTCTTGGACCAATTCTTTATTCACTGTACCTTTTGTCATTGGGAACTGTTTTTTTTAATGGATTTCGTTCCATTTATATGATGACTACTGCTAAATCTATTTCCCCATCAAGCAGTCTGATGCTTCCTCTATTCAGTCCATTCTCGACTTTCTTGGTGGCATTAAATCAAGGGTGGCTTTAATTGTTTGTATTTAGTTCTTTGGGGGTGACAGTGGCACAGGAGCTTGAAATTTGAACAACCCACTGCAACCGTCTCAGTCGTTGACCCCATTTGAATACCTCTATTGAGTAAGGACACTTTAGCTCAAGCGGAAGTACCCTTTCCTACCCATGATAGAGTTCTTACTGTTGACCCCATGAAAGGTCAAAAAACAGGAGCGAGGAGCTATAATTAAGGGTATTTGAATGGAACCGTTGTGTCCTTGGGCAAGACATTTCACTCACCCTGCCAGCTGCCGGTGGTCAGAGGGCCTGGAGGGCGCAGATTGTCTGGCAACCTCACTTCTGTCAGTCTGCCCCAGGGCAGCTGTGGCTACAATGTAGCTCACCACCATCAGCATGTGAATTACTTAATGTAGTATGAAGCGCTTTGGGGTCCTCAGGACTTGATGAAGCGCAGCACAAGTACAGGCCATTTACCACTTTAATGACTGTAAAACTAAAGTGTTTTACAGTCATTAAAATGCACTGGGTCCAGGGCGCATCCCAGGACAGAGCTGGATGAGTTTATCCAGCCGCTTCCTCTCAGCTACAGATAAGCTGCTGCTCCAACAAACCACACCATAGAAGATGGCTGATGTCACCACAGAGCCAAAGAAGATCTTCAGGAGCTTTGCCTGCACTCCAAAAGACCATAGCCTCCTCAGCAGGTAGAGTCTGCCCTGTCCATTCCTGTAAAGAGCATCAGTGTTGTGACTCCAGTTTATTGTTCAGGTGAACACCCAGGTATTTAGATAAGTCCACAATCCCAATATCGGTTCCCTGGATGTTTACCTGTGTCAGTGGGGTAAGTCTGCATCTGTGAAAGTCCACCACCAGCTCTTTTGTTTTTCCTCTATTTAACCTGAGATGGTTCTGCTGGCACCAGTCTCCAAAACTCTGGAACTCCTGTCTGTATTAAGATGCGTCTTCATCTGTGTTAAGACTGATTATGACAGAGTCATCTCAGAACTTCTGAAGGTGGTAACCTGGTGAGCTGATTTTTTCACCCTCTACATTTGCAGTGTAGAGGGTGAACAGAAACGGTTCCAGCACAGTTCCCTGTGGTGCTCCAGTACAGCCGGCCAGCTTGTCAGAACCACAGCCCGAATCCTCACATACTACTGTCAGCAAGTGAGGTAATCTAGTATCCACTGTAACAGGTGGTGGTCCACACCTGACCACTCCAGCTGGTCCTGGTTGGTCAGGAGTCCTGGTTGGATTAAATCAAAGAACACAATCCTCGTGGTGCTCCTATGATTCTCCAGGTGGGCCAGGGTTGCATGGTAATATTGGCATTTATTTGATGTGTCATCAAACAGCAAAGGAAGATATCTGATTACAACTTGTGTTCAACCTTGACTCTACAAGTAACATCAATTATTTGTGTCACTTCTGTCTCATCTGTGGGTGTTGCTTGTAATCAGCAAAAACACTCAAACTATCAAGAGCATACCATAGCATTACACTGACACCCAGTTATCACTGGTATATTCCACGCAGTATATAATAATAATTGTGTTCATGCAGGATAATTTATGAGCCCTACAGCAAAAATCTCCACTTCGTAATCATTTTACACCAAGATGTGTTCCTTTTGTCCACAATTAATTCTATTCCATCCCTGTAAACAAGCCATTTTGCACAACAAAACAGTTACATATAGGTTTACTGTTAGTATGGTATTTTCACAAATTATGGGAATACATTGGCATGAAATGCTAAAATCTTGTGGATTATTACAGGACTGTCTCAGAAAATTAGAATATTGTGATAAAGTTCTTTATTTTCTGTAATGCAATTAAAAAACATGAAATGTCATACATTCTGGATTCATTACAAATCAACTGAAATATCGCAAGGCTTTTATTGTTTTAATATCGCTGATTATGGCTTACAGCTTAAGAAACCTAAATATCCTATCTCAAAATATTAGAATATTGTGAAAAAGTATACTAGTAGGCTATTCAACTAATCACTTGAATCGTCTAATTAACTCGAAACACCTGCAAGGGTTTCCTGAGCCTTGAAAAACACTCAGCTTGGTTCAGTAAACTAAATCACAAGTATGGGGAAGACTGCTGATCTGACTGCTGTCCAGAAGACCATCATTGACACCCTCCATCAGGAGGGTAAGACACAAAAAGAAATTTCTCAAAGAGCAGGCTGTTCACAGAGTGCAGTTTCAAAGCACATTCACAAAAAGTGTGTTGGAAGGGGGAAATGTGGCAAGAAACGCTGCACAACCAAGAGAGGTGACCGCAGCCTTAACAGCATTGTGAAGAAGAGCCGCTTCCAGAATTTGGCGGAGCTTCAAAGACAGTGGACTGAAGCTGGAGTCCAGGTATCAAAAGCCACTGTTCACAGACGTGTCCGGAAAATGGGCTACAATAGCCGTATTCCCATGGTCAAGCCACTTCTGAACTCAAGACAACGGAAGAAGCGTCTGACTTGGGCTATGGAAAAGAAGCACTGGACAGTTGCAGAGTGGTCCAAAGTCCTCTTTTCAGAAGAAAGCAAGTTTTGTATGTCATTTGGTAGTCAAGGCACCAGAGTCTGGAGAAAGGCTGGAGAGGCGCAAAATCCAAGTTGCTTGAAATCCAGTGTGAAGTTCCCACAGTCAACGATGGTTTGGGGAGCCATGTCAGCTGCTGGTGTTGGTCCACTGTGTTTCATCAAGTCCAGAGTAAATGCAGCTGTGTACCAAGAGATTTTAGAGCACTACATGCTTCCATATGGAAGCATGTAGTGCTCATCTGTAATGGGTTCGAGTACACCCCTGGGTCTTTCTGCATGGAGTTTGCATGTTCTCCCTGTGCATGTGTGGGTTCTCTCCGGGTACTCCGGCTTCCTCCCACAGTCCAAAAACATGACTGTTAGGTTAATTGGCTTCTCCAAATTGTCCTTAGGTGTGAATGGTTGTTTGTCCTGTTTGTCTCTCTGTGTTGCCCTGCGACAGACTGGCGACCTGTCCAGGGTGTACCCCGCCTCTCGCCCAGTGTACGCTGGAGATAGGCACCAGCAACCCCCGCGACCCCATGAGGGATAAAGCGGTTTGGAAAATGGATGGATGGATGGATGGATGCTTCCATCTGCTGAAAAGCTCTATGGAGATGATGATTTCATTTTCCAGCATGATCTGGCACCTGCCCACAGTGCCAAAACCACCAGTAACTGGTGTACTGACCATGGCATTACTGTCCTTGATTGGCCTGCCAATTCCCCTGACCTGAACCCCATCAAGAATTTGTGGGGTATTGTGAAGAAGAAGCTGAAAGACACCAGACCCAACAATGCAAATGAACTAAAGGCCGCTATTGAAGCATCCTGGGCATCCATAACACCTCAGCAATGCCACAGGCTGATTGCCTCCATGCCACGCCGCATTGATGCAGTAATCTGTGCAAAAGGATTCCCAACCAAGTACTGAGTGCATTAATGGACATTTTCAAATGTTTGATTTTGTTTTGCTGTTATAATTTTGTATTTTTTACTTGGTCTGAGGAAATATTCTAATATTTTGAGATAGGATTTTTGAGTTTTCTTCAGCTGTACGCCATAAGCAGCGATATTAAAACAATAAAAGGCTTGCGAAATTTCAGTTGATTTGTAATGAATCCAGAATGTATGAAATTTCATGTTTTTTAATTGCATTACAGAAAATAAAGAACTTTATCACAATATTCTAATTTTCTGAGACTGTCCTGTATATGTATGTTATTTTTAGAAAACTTTGCATTACAGTGCTTTTGTTTTGTCCATTTGTTTTGGTTCCGGTCCATGTTTGGGCCAGCCAGTTCTTATGATCCCTGATCAAACCAAAACACGTCTAAGCAACACTACGCTAATAGAAATTTTGTACAATCACAGAAACACATTTCCTTACAACAGGCAATAAGTAGAATAAAGAAGGTTATTCAGTACAGAACCTTCTCCTGGTGGCTATGAACTGAGATATGGTCGTTACAGAAAGTAAGTGATAGATTTTGGTCAATAGCTCCTTTTCCATTAAAAGCCCCAGGATTTAAAGCCCCAGAATTTGGTTTTCATGAGGCAAACTAAAGTATGGGGATTTTGTGTCTCCATTAGCTAAAGCCATTTATGTGAAGCAGCCCCAATGACGTATGGGACGTTGTGATGAAAATGGCAGCAGCGTTCCGGTGCAGCAGGTGGGGGCAAGAAAACAGCAGTCAAACAGACAAATGCAGAGAAGTTGTATCCATATCCTGTCACTCATGCTGCCACTCAACCAGACTCTGGAGAAACAAGAGGACAACGGGTAACTAATGGCGTTACATCTCCTTAGCCTCTTTTACACCACCCCAACCCTATTTCTCACGACTGGGCTCCACTCTATTCTACACCTGTTGATATAAATTAATTAATGGCAAGGCAAATTTATTTGTATAGCACATTTAAGTACAAGGACAACCCTTGTACTTAAAAATAAAGCACAGCTTCTTTCTGCCTGGACAGCATGGAGACTGCAGTGGTGTGGGGAGTGGGACAAAAGCGGAGGGTAGACGAGACTGATCTTCAGAGCTTCATGAGTGTAATTTTTCCTCAACCATAGCCAACACAGTTTGAAAATACAGTATTGCAGACGTTTGATTGCAGCAAAATATATGTCAACTATATGCACTGAGAAGGTCTTCTCCTCTTCTCTCCCTTGTGGTGGACAGTTTTTCTTGATGCATGCAAACCTGCCCCCTGAACAAGAGAAAGCAGAGCAAAGTACTGGGTTGCTTGAAGGACCAAAGCCCCAGGAAAGTGGAATAAGTCGGGTAAATGTGTATGGAAACGCTCCCCATGATTTGAAAAGTCCCAGGCTTTTCAGTGGCAATGGAAAAGGGGCTATTAAAATTTACATTAGAATTACGGAACCTGACTGATCAACAATATTGTTTTACTTAAGTGAAGTTCATGACTCAAAAAATTCAAGCTTGTAAAATCCAGATGAAACAGAATTAATTGTGTGTTCTTTTATTATATCGGTTTATAATTTCATGGTTATTCCCGCAGCATCCAAGTATTCCATACCTTTTTCCTCTCTCTAAATTGTGTCAAAAATCAAAACAATAATTTAATCTTTTGAGGTATGGTTAGCGAAGGAAGAATGTTTAGCTGTAACATAAAATCACATTGCATGATAACTGTAATGTATTTTTTTACTGCATTAGTTATGGCTTGTATCTTACTACTGACACAATATGCAATAAAAGCTGGAGATCAGCTAGAAACGCGAAGCAACGTCACAAGACTAACTGCTTTACATTTGAAGTGTGTAATCAGCTGCTCTAACAGCATATGAGTGTGTGCCTGTGGCTTAATTGCAAACATTAAAATGCTTCTAAAAGCAAGGGGAGGGAGGCTTGCAGTGCATATTAAGAAAAGATGACACTTAGAGGAAATAAAGTTGTATTTTTCCTTGTTGAATTTCTCTGTTAAGAGTGAAATATTATCCATACTTCATTTTAACAGAAACATTATACATTGGCAACAGATGGTACAGCTAGCACAGCAGATGACTGTTGGCTTTTTAAAATATCTATACAGGATATTTAATACCACCGAATAGACAGATAAAAAGCTCAGAAGCAAATTCCAAATAGTAGATGAGCCACTTGTAACTTGTTGTCGGACTATAAGCTGTTGCACATATCATAACACAGACACACACATCTGGACATAAAGCTAGATCTTCTCCACAGGGGCATAGCTCCATCACTCACTGCTGTGTTAATAATCCCCAGCGTTCATGTACTGGTGCAATGGAGCTCTAGCTCAGCAACACTCCACAGCTGAGAACAACCCCCCCCCCCAAACACACACACACACACACACACACACACACAACGGCTGTCTTGCACAGTGCACAGTGCAGACGACAAATGAAAAAAGAACAATATCATAAAGACATATTGAAGTGGTGACTTTACACATATGATATGAGATCAGGACATGTGTGTTCATTTCTTTTGACAACACCAATATCTATACATGAAGCTGTCTCAGAGCAGATATCACTGTTGTCACTGTTCTGATACTGTATAAGACAAGGCTATGGTGCTAACAGTTACCGATTGTTTGTGAAATTATGAAACAATTGGAAGTTAAATAACGGGTATGGTACCACATCAAAACACAAAATTATACAGACTCATTCAAATGTCACCTGAACTAGATAGTTTAAGATAAATAAGCTCCATGGAACATGTGCTCCTAAAATTGCCAAATAGTTTAAGATTAACTTAAACTTAATAAGTTCTGTACTTGCTGGATCAATATATCATCTGGTGACCAGACTCAAACTAATTTTAACTTGATTAGCTCAAACTAAAAGGCCGGATCATTTCCCAGTCAGCAAACATTCTATGCTATCAGATAACAACACTAGTTAGACGCTGATACTAAATGAAGAAGACTCAAAATGAGACATTGTCAGGATAAGTGAGGGCTTTAAAAATGAAGTCAGGTAGTATAGAGATGTTATTTAAAAGGACACTGCATTTTCTAACACATGTCAAGATAAGAGAGAGTGGGGCATATTGAGAATATCAAGACATAATTGACAAAAAATGCTGGTGCTGCTAAAAACAGTGAGAGTTAGCAGCAGAGAGTTGCTGCAAGTAATGTGTGAATGTTATTTGACAGAATTAAAGCACACTGCACTTGTTCAACATAACAAACGGGATGTGTGCGCATTGATTACGTGTCTAGGTACAACCTCACAGCCACAAAAAGGATGTGGCAGCAAATCAAGTTGAAATATAAAAATACAGTTTAATCAGATAAGGTTCAGTTATAAGTTATTGTTACACCTGTGAAAACGGCAAACAGTCTTAGATCTGAGGCACCCAGACTTTTGTGTCAAAAGTTGTGAAAGTCCGGTTGCCTCCGATCTAAGACTGTTTGCCGTCTATATTATTATATATAACAAGTTATTGTTATGTTTAACCTTAACCAAATAAAACATTAATTGGCTATACTTAACATGCAATTAATGATGGCATGATTTGAGTTATTGAAACAACAGATATGTTCATTCATCCCTTTGCCGTGTTTGGCTCTATGACACCCATGCATCTAAAAAATTAGTTGACACAGATTTTTTTCTGCCCACACAATTAAGCTGTCCTTATTTGGAATCTTTGAAGATCAGGCCCATTGTTTTCCCAGGAAGAGGTCCCTAATTACTCAACTTAACTGAACTTTATTTATATTGCAGCTAAAATACATGGCCAAAGTGCTTTAAACATACTAAAAGGCATAAAAAACATCAATTAAAAACATAATAAAATCAAAGCAATGAAATCAAAATCACAAAATACAGTCTCAAAGGGCGCACAGTATCCTGTGTCCTATTTTGGGCCGACCCCAAGCCCGGCATAAAAAATTTAACAAATTTACAATGCCAGTCAATAACATGACCTTCACAGCAGATCTGTTGAGGCCTGGGTTAACAATGACCACCACTGCTGCTGGTGACCAACAGGTACCGGTGGAAATTGGGCTATGTTGGTCAACAGAGAGAAAGAAGAAGAAGATGTGTCCATAGGCAGAGAGAGAAGAGGAAACTCAAGAATCAAGAGATGGAAGGAGGACTTTGAAGAGTTGATGAATGAGGAAAATTATAGAGAACAAAGAACTGAAGAAGAGACTACTATGGATCAGGACTTTGCAAAGATTAAAGATCATGTAAGGAAGGCATTGAAAAGGATAAAGAAGTAAAAGGCATTTGGTCCTTATAATATACCTGTGGATGTTTGATAGTGTCTAGGAGAGACAGCAGTAGAGTTTTTGACTAGGCTGTTCAATAATATCTTAAGAGCGTGAGAAGATGCCTGAGGAAACTGGACTGGCGTCACAATCCTGATTCTCTTTTTAGGAAGGGTAAGATATCTTTTAGAGTGCAGGGGGAGCTCTTGATGACCTTTTCTAACTCGATGATGGCATCAGCCATCTTCTATGGTGTATTTTGTTGGAGAAATAGCTTATCTACAGCTGAGAGAAAGTGGTTGGATTAGCTCATCAGGAAGGCCAGCCCTAACCTAGGATGTCCCCTAAACTCGCTGTAGGTGGTGGGAAACAGAAGGACTCTGGCAAAGCTAAAATCTCTGTTGGACAGTGTCTCACATCCCATGCAGAGATAGAAAGTTCTTCAGTGACAGACTGCTGCATCCTAGGTGCATGTTAAGGAGCATTAATGCAGATCCTTCTTCCCAGGAGCTGTTAGACATTAGAACCATCACTGCTCCCGTTTTTTTTATTCTTGTATAAAGTCTAGTGGGGTTTTTCATGGATATATGTACATACATGTGTTGCGCTTTTCTTAAAACCCCCCTACTGGGTTGCACACTACTTAAGTGCTTTAGGAATGGTAGTTTTAATAACTGAACATTATTATTTTGGTGTTGTAAATTTTCCCACTGTGGGAAAACAAAGAATCTTTCTATCCCAGTACCAAGTTGGCTCAGCGCAGAACCAGGTGTAGTTTCCCAGCCTCTGAAGTGTCAGATTAACCAGCATGATGAAGAGGGCCACTAACCCTGCACACTGACTGCTCCCTTCAGGTAGAAGACTGTGCAGCTTCCCACAAATGCCCCTTTTCCATGGCTTCTGCTTGGCCTGGCTCTACTCACCTCCGTCAGCTTTGTGAGCATTTTTATTACAATTTTTATCCTACCAGACTGCCTTTTTTTCATATCTGGTCAGGAGGTAGTGTGACTGGAGCTGAGTAGGGCTGGAATTTGATGTGAACAGTTTGCTGTTCACCTGATTGGCCATGGGCAAGAAGAAACGTGACGTTTTTCTCCAAGGAAGTGCAGCGAAAAAAAAACTGAAGAGTTTAAGGACCACCATGAATGGAGTGGGTCAAACCAAAATATAATTTTACTATTTACACACACCATGAACAACACCTGAATGAAATAAAATAAAATAAAAATGACACTTGAGCTTTCAATGGGTATTTAAAGGGTGATGTAACACCCACACTGCATGGTGGGACACCTGAGCATCTGGAAACAGGCTTCTGTTTGTTTACACCACCTTCATCCACAACGCTATCTTTGTTTTCTATTCTTTTGTTTTCAAAAAACTTAAATACATGGTGCAAATATGTTGTCACACTTGTTCACATGATCGCTTCGGCAAAAAGAACAATGGGTCGAGATTTTTCAGTTTTCCAATGTGGAATAAAAGCCAAAGGATCTTAAATTTCTGAACTAACAAACAGATGCTGAATGGACCCTAGCAGCTTTGAGACGACCAAATCCCTTTCCATACCATATCCTGATATATGTGTTCACAGCATTTTCAGACTGGTAAGTTTGAATCAAAGCTTGCTATGCTGTTTTCAGGGCTGCCATCTTTCACGCATTGGGCGTGAGACTCAAGCATCTCAGTGTCTTCACACACTCACGCTCGCAATTTATCATGCTATAAACAGACAAACGTTAAAACTCAACTCCCCATGTCAGCATTTCACTGGCAGAGGCTCAAAGTTGAATGTAGAGGCAGAACAATAAATCACATTTGCAGTGGCTTTATTTAAGAACTTGCACCAAAACACTCCCTGACTGACAGCAATGTCTGCCTTTTATAGCAGTGTACCCTGGGTGTCTTGCTGGAAGGACCAAATGAAGAGGATGATCAGAAAATAAGAAATAAACAATACTTACACAAAACTAACGCCCAACACAATAAATGAAACCTAATAAATATTTACATAATTACATATCATTTCAACTAAACAAATTTACAGTCAATCAAAAGAATACTTCAAATTAAAAATAATTCCTTAAAGCTCTACCCCCCTTCCAAATGGTTTGCACCAAGATCTTATCAGCAGCACCTGCAGCTTGTATTGCCTTGCTGTTGCCACACCCTACTGAGGAGCCAAACCAGGAAGAGGTAAGTGCTTTTAACTAAACAAGTGTATTATTAAAGCAAGTAATGAAACGTCCAGAAATTTAAGGAAACATATATTGACATTAATATCTACACTTCCTTTACACAGAATGGATGGTCAGTCCCCCTGCCTTTTAAGAAGGTATATTTAATCAATAATCTAATTTCCTGACGAAATGGAACCTATCTCCATTACACCCTCCTATCCATTGTGCTGAAAGTAGTGGAGCAGAAGGGCCTGCGCCAGCAGCAGCCAGCCTGTGACTCGAAAAAAGACCAGGATTGTAGCAGAAGAGCTGAGACTACCCATCCCGTTGGCGTTGAGAAAAGCCTTGTGTGGTGCTGCCACTTGTAGATGCCTGTTTGAAAATGAGAGGACCTGTAAATGGCCATTCATTACAAAATGAGTTGGAGATGTTGTGCGACACACTAAATCTAAAAGCCACCAAAGCGAACAGCAGGCACTTCAATCCACCTCAACAATTAATAGATTTTCTGTGCACTCTCATCAACTTTTAGTGTAACGATGTGTTATGCTGAAATTTGCTAGGAGAACCCTGCTCTCCACAGTGGAGGTACCTGTGCCATCATCTTCCCCATTTGCTGCTACAGTTTTTATGCCTTCTGCTCTCCCAGGCTACTCTTGATAAGCTCGAGAAGAATCTGAGGGTGCATGCCCATCATATTAGGTTGTTAAGAGGGTCAGCACTTCCACCTTCCTCTCCAAAGTTAGTCAATTAAAGGAGAGGGAGCAGATCTATGAGGCAGCAGTGAAAGGCTTTTACTGCTGGCCATGCTCCTCCTCACCATGTTTCGAGAAGGTGGCTGGATCAGGATTGCAATGTCTTCAGGACACTGCTGGACCTGTTGCATCACACCTTCTGGTCGCTGCAAGTACTTAGACCCAGTCATGGGGCATCAGCTGGACACCTCAGATCCTCCCAGAGTGAGTCCAGCATCTGTTCATCAGCTCCTCTGAGCCCCAGAGTGAAGTCATCATCATCATCATCACTCCTGGGTCAGTCCATGAACATCACTCTCAGCTCAGTCATCATCGCCATCATCCTTACCATCTACATATCCGGCTCAGCCATCTTCATATCCACCACCAATCTACCTCAACTGCAGTCTACCTCAACTTTTCTCCAACCTTCTGCTTCTGGGGTCTCTGAGTGGTTCAAGGATCAACCACCTCCAGTTCCTGTCCCTGAGTTCTTCGATGAGCATGTCCACGTGAGCCCGCCTTATGTCCCTAAGTTCCTTGACAGAGGTGTCCAGGGGAACATGCCTCACAGATCATAGCTCCTCCTTGGGTTCCTGGCGCCAGCCTGTACAGTCCAGTCCCTTGTTCCAGCCTGCAGAGTCCGGTCCCAGGTTTCTTCTCGACACCTCTGTAGAACAACTTCTGGCTGGACTCCTAAAGGTCTTCCCCAGCAGGACCGGACGCCCGCCCCAACTGTCTTTGTTTTTGTCTTCCTTCCGAGCCCCCCTCCATACCCCAGGCCCGCCCTGGTCAAGTTTTTTGTTGTTTTTGAATAAGGACATCTGGAATCTGCCCTTGAGGAGTTGCTTGTGTTTTGATTTTGTTAACATTTTTGGATCTGCTTTATTTAGATCTTTATCCTTCAATATTTATTTTTGCCTCATAGGTTAGTTATGTTTTAGGTCTTCTTTTTTTATTCTGATTCTTGTTGACTGTGTTTCTAATTCTTCTCCCATTTCTCCCTGTCTTCCTTGTCATTTTCCTTCAGCTGTTCACCAGTTGCCTTTCTTGTTAATCCCTGCTCACCTGGTTTCATCTTCACAGTTTCCTCGTCTACTTAGACCACCAGTTCCTCTTCTTTGTTGTCAGATCATCTGTTGTGTCAACCCCTGCTTGTTCTTCGTTTTGCTCTGATTTATCTGTATTATTAAAACCCAAGTTCACCTCATCACCTCGTCCATACTCACATCCATCATGGACAACACCTTCCACCCACTGCACCAGACTGTAGAGGAGCTGAGCAGCTCCTTTAGTGACAGACTTAGACACCCTGTCTGTAAAAGGGAGCGCTACCGCAGGTCATTCATTCTTGCTGCAACCAGATTATACAATGCTGCACTATAACTGCACTATAACTGTAACCATAACTGTAATAACTAATGTGCAATAATCTATTTAATACACTGTGCTATAACCCGTGCAATAATCCTGAAGAAGTGACTTCTGCTGCTATCACCACCTGAATATATGTCAATACACACACACACACACGCACATGTATATACATATATATATATATATATATCACCGTGAATGTAAATAAGACATCATATGCCAATTCCTATTTCTTTTTGTATTTTTATTCTTATTTTTCTCTTTTTCTTTGATCCACTGTATATATGAAGATTCACTGTATATAACTGATGCACCTTTCCAACTTTTGCACCTTTTCTTATGAGCCGATGTGGCAAGTAAATTTCTCCAATGTGAGATCAATAAAGCCTATCTTACCTTATCTTATCTTATCTTATCTTATCATGCGGCTTCCAAACTCCTGTTTGTGTTTTGGTCCGGAACCTACATCTGGGATAATGACAGCCAGAAATGCAATGAGAGGGTTTAGATTTAAAGCAATCATTTAGAATGGCCAAAACTATGAAATACAGATTTACAAAGTTGTTTTCTGTCCAATTTGATTCAAACCCCCAAAAGACTTGCAGCTGGAGCTACAAAGAAAGATGGTTTTGCAAAGTACTGTCTCGGGAGAACTGAATACAAATGCATATCACACTTTTCAGTTTTATTAGTCAAATGTATTAAACGCGTGTATCATCCACATCCATCTTGGAAAGGTGTATGACAACAGTTTAAGTTATTTATTACCGCACATGTGTATCTGCGCATAATGGAAAGGAGGAAGAGGGTTTATAGAAGAAAGGAATAAAGATCTCACTGTGTCAACAGTCCACATACTGATATATCAGACGTACCCAGGACAAAGTTAGTCGTGGTAAACAGGATTACTGTTAATCCAACACATTCTCCTGTACAATCAAATCTGATGTGTGTTACTGAGCTCAGAAAGCTGCTAAATTTCATTTTACAGAGCACAGCAGAACACAGTTGTATCCATGCAAGCACCTGCCGACAGCAGGTACCTGGATGTGAACTTGGTTGCCAGATATAACCCTGCATTTGCACTGGGATCTGCTTTGGGTATGGAATGAGTGGGATCAGAGGATAAGGGGATCAGCCTTGTGGACGGTCCAGTGGAGACTGGATTGTTGCTGTGAAAATGAGTGGAAACATGTCTGCAGACAAGAGTTTTCTCAGCTTGAACTGTAGTGTTGGGGTCATTGAGACCCTAACTGAAGCTGGCACATCCCAACAGAACAGGACATGAAGTTTCCTTTAGAAATAAGGTTCTGCCTATGGCACACCCATGTTTCTGTCTATAAAAGTTGTATATGTACTTGAAATATGTGGTTGAGAGACAGTAGTACAACATGTCACAAATCTGGTTTGGTGTTAAATCCTTTTTAGTGATTCATCACACTCACCAGCCACTTTATTAGGTACACCCGCCCAACTGCTCGTTAACACAAATTTGTAATCAGCCAATCACATGGCAGCAACTCAATGCATTAAGGCATGTAGACATGGTCAAGATGATCTGCTGAAACTAAGCATCATAATGGGGAAGTAAGGTGATTTAAGTGACTGAACATGGCATGGTTGTTGGTGCTAGACAGGCTGGTCTGAGTATTTCAGAAACTGATGGTCTACTGGGATTTTCCCATACAACCATCTCTAGGGTTTACAGAGAATGGACTGAAAAGAGAATATCCAGTGAGCAGCAGTTCTGTGGGTGCAAATGCCTTGAACAAAATTATTTTTTGACAATATACAAACCTCTCAATAAAACTGCAAACTTTGACAGGATCTTGACACACAGAGCATACCTTCACCTCCTGATTTGACATTCGCCCAACAGAGGAGCAACTGATGTATGCTTTGGATGATGGCAGAGTAAAACTGAAGCAGGATGTTGTTTCTGACTCTGAATTTTTTGAGTTGTCTGAGAAAAAAATGTATCCTTTATTGGCTTTTTTGTAGCTATAATCTGAATGCTGTTTCCATTTGAGTGTATTATTGATGCATGTACCTAAGATTTGAATGACTCAGTGATAGAAATGGAAGAAACGGGGTTGGAATTTTTGTGAGTGGGAGAGCGTGAGATGTTGACTACGAGTTCCTGTGTTACTAATTTCCCATGCTGAGGGTCATAGGTTGGGACAGGAGGCAACCTATCTTGACTCTCTGTGTTCTACGTGACAGAAAATGATGGATCCAGTATGGAAGAATGGTACCAGTGTCCAAGTCCATGAGTTTATTAAAGAGTTTGACCGGGTTGATTGTGTTAAAAGCAGAGCTGAAGTCAATGAATAATATTCGGACGTAGTTGTGGAGGGTTTCCAGATATTACGACGTGGTAAATGGCCAGGTTTATTGCATCTTCAACAGATTGATTAGTCCGGTAAGCAAACTGGTGACTGTCCATGAGGGGGCTGGTGAGTTCTTTCAAGTGTAAGAGTATGTGTACAAAAGATTTAATTCTAATGGAAGTGAGAGCTATTGGTCTGTAGTCATTAAGGCAAGCTATTTTATTGGAGTTGGGTACTGGAACGATAACAGATTCTTTAAAACATTTAAGAACAATGCACTGACTAAGGGAACTGTTGAAGATGAATGTGAAGATTGGGACTAGCTGGGCTGCACAGTGCCCCGCCACTTTCCTCTTTTTATTTTATTAAAGGAGGCTCTGACCTCCACCTCCTCAATAACAAACAGAGGTAATGGAGGGGTTGGGATGGGGTGGGGATTGAGGAGATAGGCTGCTGTTCAAACCTGCCACTGAGGGCCAGAATGATGCCTCGGATCCTATTCTCATTGCTGTGGGTCCAGAGGATGCTTCAGCTTCTGTCCACATCACTGTCGTTCCAGCAGATGCATTGGCTCCTGCTCATGTTTCTGAGGGGCTGGTGGATGCATCTGTCTATGTTCCTGTGTTCAGTGAGGAGGGGGTCCAGGTAAATCCACCCCCAGTCTGTTACTGAGCTTGTAGAGGAGGGAGATCAGGTGGATCCGCCTACTATTCTTGTTCCAGAGATCAGTTCAATTAAATTTTATTTATTTAGCACCAATTCATGATACATATCATCTCAAGGCACTTTCCAAAGTCAAATTCAATCAGAATTAATCAGGCTCTGAGTGTTTTTACTCAGAGCCCTGCAACTAAATAATTCTCTAATGTACATTGTCAATGTGTAGTTGAATGACAATAAAGTTTGTCTAAGTCTGAAATACCATAATAACACACCTAACTTTATACCATATATATGGTATAAAGTTAGGTGTGGTATATATACCATAGCAACTAGCCCACAGTTCTATAAGTACACATTTAGATTCAGTACATATCATATCAGTCTGCCCAAACTACTTTCCTGACACACTTAACTTTAGAAAATATAGTAGCATCTTGCCCACGGTACCATAATGAGAAACTTAACCAGTAAATATAGAAGTGTCCCAAAGCACAATAAGACACTTAACTTTGGTACATATCAAACCAACCAGTTAAGAGTACCATAACGAGACACTAAACATTGGCAAATATAGCAGCAAAACACACAATACCATAATACCACATTTACAACTTAAAATTTGTAATAGCAATGGGCCCTTTAATGAGACACTTAACTTTGGTAAATATAGTAGCAACCAGCCCACAGTGTTATAACAATGCACTTAACTTTGGAAAACATAGAAGCAACTGGCCCACAGTACCATAATTCCACAATTACAACTTAGTACTTGTTATGGCTACCGGTCCAAAGTACCATAACAACACATTTAAATTTGGTATTTATCATAGCAGACAGACCAGTGTACCATAATGCAACCAGTCCGAAGTACCATTACCATAACAATACACCTAATTCTGGTAAAGATAGTAACAAACCAGCCCAAAGTACCATATCAATGCACTTATCCTTGATATATGTCAAAGCAACTAGCCCACAGTACCATAATATCAGACTTAAATTTAGTATATATCATAGCAACCATCTCAAAGTACCAAAATGAGATGCTTAACTTTTCTAAATATAGTAACAATCAGCCCAATGTACCATAACAATGCACTTATCTTTGGTATGTCAAAGCAATGAAACCACATTACCATAATAAAACAGTTGACTTTGATAAATATAGTAGCAACTGGCCCACACTGTAATAGTAAGACACATAACTGTTGTTAATATCTAGCAACTGGCCTACAGTACTATAATAAGACACATCAGAGTGGTAAGGCAAAGCATAAAGTTAGTTGAATGTCTACTGTATCGCCGCAGAGATTTCAAAATTTCCTCCACCTAAGAGACTTACCTGGTTCAGTACAGTTTTTCTCAGGCTCTAAGTACAGATTAGAGATGTTGTCTTCTTGTAGAAGGTGACGACTCTCCCACGTGGCCTCTCCCAAAACCAAGGAGCTGGAAACATGATATCCTGGGAGGGAGAAGAAGTGGCACAGTAGCCATATTACAAAGGTTTCACAAATATTTAAGGTCAAACAAGAAAATGACAAAATAAGCACAATTACAACAATGGTTAACAACATTAAATTCATCATGGTACATCTTCCACAAGCTCCCAGTTTTACAGGTAGACGAGACTTGCATCAGCTCAGCATTATGCTCTGAACTGCATTTATCTGGGTCATAGAACCTTCAGAGCCCCATCTTCAACTCATTTCATCTCTCAACACAAAATTACCCAGGCTTACAAACAAATCTATTGCGCTTCATTTAGAAAACGTAACACATAATGCTGTCATAGTTATCTGAATGCAGAAACATGAACTGTTCACAGTATGTTGCAACAGCTACATGGTAGAGGATGCAAAGAACTGGAACATGAGGCTTTGGAGTTATAGTGGGATTACTGCAGCAGTACCATGGCACAAGGGTGAATAAAAATGCTCCTCCTGCTGACCAAAACCAACACCAATGTGCATAAAGAGCAAAGAGAACACATGAGAAAAAAAATCTGGAATGTAACATATCAAAGACAAAATATGTAATCATGGACTTCAGGAAGTCTAAGCGCACCACACCTATTCCCCTCTTGATACATGATGAGGAATATGAGTTTTTAGGTGTCTACATCTCGGCTGACCTCACCTAGAACACACATCATGATGTGATGTTGTTGCGGACCCAAGGTGATGACTTCTTAGTGAGTAATCAGTGAGATGATATTTATTGAATGAAAAGGGAGAATTTACAAAATACAGGTAAAACACAAGAGCCAGGAAGGGATCAGGAACAACAGAGTGTAACAGAAAAAGACACAAAATAATGCTGTATAGCAAACACAGAGAATACAGTGAGGAATAAACAAAAACCAGGAAGGTGAATACAACTGGGAAATACCAATTACACGACAAACAAAACAATCAACAAAAAACAATTAGCTGGGTGGGTGAAAGCAAAAGTAGGGAATTGAGGAAGGCACACAAATAGAGAATATTACTATACACAAATCAGAACAAAACACAAATAACTGTAGATCATGACAGACCCCCTCCCCACCGCCACCCACTAATGGCAGATTTCAGATGCCCCAAAAGGTCCAAAAACAAAAATCAACCCAACCCGGGTGTTTAGAAGGGGCTTTGGAAGCAGGGAAAAAAAGAAGAGTTCAGGCAGTGTACCAGGAGGTATTCCCAAGGAGGCAGCGAGTTCCTTAGAATTTGTGGCACAGGAGGAACCTTGTATGCTGCCAATGGCAGTGTTGGAGGCTGGCAACCAAGGAGATATAGAGGTGCAGGAACTCAGGAGGTCTGCAAGGGCAAAACAACCTGGGACTGAATCTGGGACATTGAGCAGCTCTGGCAAACGGCAATTGGATTGGTGGAACCCACAGAGGAGCTCTGCTGAACAGTGGATGGACCGCTGGAACACACAGAGCTCTGGACACATGAAACCATGGTGGAGCTCTGGAGATTGAGGATACTTGAGGAAGGTTCACCTGGACACCCTTGACTGAGAACTCAGAAACAAAGACATGAGGAAGGTCCACCTGGACACCTTCGTCGAGTAACTTGGGATCAGGAACTTGAGATTGGAGTGAAGTTAAAGACAGGACAGGAGGTGCAGATGATGATCATGATCATGATCATAATGGCAGATGATGCAAATGATGACATTGGTGGAACCAGGAGTGCAGAGGATGATGATGATGATGTAGATGATGATGATGATAACTATGCTAGTAGTGTAGATAGCAAGACTGATGACGATGATAACTGAGCCAGGAGTATAGATAGCGATGCTGGTGATGATGACTGAAGTATGAAGATGGCAATGCTGATGATGACAGAGGTAGGAGAGATAGTTAGATGGTGATAATTACAGAGATGATGATGATGGAGTCAGGAGTGTAGATAGCGATGATAATGACTTGGCTACAAGTGTAGATGATGGAGACAAGCTTACGCTGGGGCTCTTTGGTGGCAGGACAATGGCGGAAGTTGAAGTGATGAGCAGACCCACAGCAGAAGGTGCTGACGTGTCAGATTGACCGAAAGCGGAAGGAGCTGAGGTTTCGCGCTAACACAGCAGAAGGAACTGGTTTAAAAGAGACAAGACGACATGGAGCTGAGACAGGCAGATGTGTGGAGTTAGCACATGTGCGAGCTAGGAAGCTGGCTTTGGGTGTGCCCATGCAGGACCGTGCTGACCCTCAGAACAGGTGCGACGTGTAAAGCACCAGAAAGGTGCTTTGAGCGTCACATTATTTTCTCTGCCTCCTGGTGAAAATATTTTAAAAGGGTAATTATTTCACAACCTGCTGCTGGGTCCTTAGTCTGGCTGGATTCTTCTGTAAAGTGCTGTGGGTGATGTAGGCCCAAGGACAAGGCATACCCAGGATCCAGAAAGGGATTTGATAACAAAATTAACTAACTGACAAAGCTAACATGCAGAAGGAAGGAAGAAACAGCAGGGTAACCAAACACGAGAATCCAGTGATGGCTAAACAGAAACCAGGAACATAAGCACTCCTGAACAAAGACTTTACTTTTTCAGAAACGTTTTTTTTTTTTATACCAGTATGGTCAAATCAATGCCTTAAATTCTAATTCTGATTCCTACTAACCTTTGTTTTGTGTATCATTTAGTGTATTTTTGTATATGAACTTCATCTGTGAGATATTCTCGGTTCCAAATGAGAGCTGAACAACTGTTTTCTATTGTTTGAAACATTGACAATAACTTATATTGCATTCTTTTCTATAAATGAAGATAACATTGTTTGACAAGGACTGCAAGATGATGGCTCTTTCAAACCAAAAACACAAAATTTCCAACAGGTAAGTTTTAGCATAATTTTAAATTGAACTATCTCTATTCTGAAGAGTCAGGTTGAAACATTTGATTACAAATATTTACCAAAATTGGACAACAGAAAAGAGAATATTTTCTGTGCTAGTAAATGGCCAACTGTACTATAAGATCAAATAAAGTGGATATAAAACTTATTAACCCCTGTTGAAATACCAGTGCCCATATTCACAAAGGACACTAAAAGTAGCTCTTAATGACATCTTTTGGGAATAATCTTGGAATTTCCTGAATTCTAAGATTATTCTTAGAATTTTACCTTGGTAAGATGAAAGTTATTCACAAAGCACCTTAGATCTTAAGTTCCTCCAGTGTGAAAAAAAAATCTCGGAGTAGTAGTAGTAACAGTAGGACTTTTAATGAGCCAAAGGCCCCCCCATATACTTCCGCAGGCATGAGTCCGCCATTGGTTCCTAAACGATGTGCACACTGGTGTGCACATAGGCAAGAACAGGTGTGCCGTGGGATTTTGTGACAACCATACACTTGTAATAATTTTATCGTAACACACAACTACACAAAAGTAATTATTAAAGTACTATATTAGTACTTTGTATGCACTCATTTCATAATGCAAACTATATCTAAAACAATTATTTAAAAAAGATACTCAAAGACAGCCACATATTTCACTGTTCGCACCGTTGCACAGGCGGAAATTTTAAGACTTTGAGACATCAATGGTCGTAGGAAACATTAAAACAGAATAGAGCACTTTCTTGTGTGGAGCAAACCACCAACCACCAGTGCAGAGACTGCCGACAACCCAGCACCGAAAGAAAAAAAAAGGAAAAAAACTGCCAGCAGGCAGTATCGTGAAAGTTATCTCTCTTATGGCTTCAGTCGGACTGGGGATGTCCTCAGCCCGGGTGCATCCTCTGTCGAGAGAGGTTAGCTAATGCTAACATGTTTCAAAGCAAGCTGAAGAGGCACTTGGAAACCAAACATCCATTCGTTGAGAGAAACTTGACCTACTTTAAAAGAGCACGGGATTTGAACCAGAGGCAGCAAGTCCGTTTGTTGGATTGTGTGAAAGTGTCTGAAAAGGTAATGGAAGCTAGTTACACGCTAGCGGAGCTTATTGCAAAGCAGAAGAAACCTCACACAATAGTGGACACACTCATCCTTCCTGCTTGCAAAAAAAAAAATTGCAGGTGTCATGCTGGGTCCAGAAAACTTTGATCAACATTTGACAGAGAAACTGCAGGCAAGCAGCATATTTTCCCTACAAATAGGTACGTGCGTCAGTCTTAGAAAAATACCTAAATACACATACTAGACAAGATACAAGAAGTTAGAAAGAATTTTCTGAATTGCATAATAATGTCAGTAGCCTAAAAGGTCATATGAAGTTTGCTTGTGTGATGCCATTTCCTCCCCGACTTTTGATTGGTGCACGGAGCGCTTCTCACTTTCCAGGCTGGTGTATAAAAGCACCAAGACATGCAGAGAAAAAGACCCGTTGATCTGCAGCAATGCGCTTTAATGTCAGCCTATTTGCATCATGTTCAAGGGACCAATTTACCTTTCAACACTCATCTATTCTTCTCCTGGAAATGTGTGGACAAAGGCGCTGCTTCTCTCGGGTTTTTTTCCCATCTTTTTCCCCCATTTTATGTCAGTCGCTTTGCCAATCAGTTTAGACAAGCCAGCAATACCAGTAAAAATACTGACAGGTGAATGCATAGTAATATCAAATAGATGAAGTAGGAAAATGACAAGTAAAGTCAGTAAACACAACAAATAAATCAAAATGGCGACGAGGAAGTAAAAAAAGGTGTGTTCAAACATTTTAATGCTGTGTGACAATTATGTTACTATGCTAAGTTTGATCAACATGGCACATTTCTTAATCGAGTCTAATTGATTAATTTCTCTCCATTACTAGGAACATATTTTTTTCCCTTGTAATATCAACGAATCAGAGCTCTTAAAAGACAGCGTCACACCTACCAAAGTGGTCAACACACACCTCCTCACTATGGATGACCTTCTCTGTCGTCTCCTTACTCAGTGTTGCTCTCAGCAGCTATCTGAATCAAACAAACCTAACCGCCCATGAGCAGGTGCTCTAGTAACCGCTCTTGACATTCATACAGCCTCATAAATGCACAGCAGATCCTATTATACCCCCAAAAGCTCAGAAAAATGAAATTTGTTGTCATGGCCCCTTTAAATATATTATATTATTTATGTAACAACAACAAGTAACTCCAAAACTCATGATTTATGTCACATTTGTTAAAGAGTGATGACAGAGGGGAAAATGGACCTCAAGAATCGCTCAGCACTGTGTTGCTGGCTTCAAGCAATGCTGCCAGTTCTGCTTGTTATCAGCTAATTTTAACTTGTTAATTTATACTGTTTACAAAGTAGAGGCAATAGAGCTGGTTACTCGTTTGTCTCACAATGACTGACTCACACCCTTCTTTTTTTTTGTCTGGGCACAGAGAACCGAAAATTCTTCTCATAAGCTTCCGGTGCCGTGTAAAAGTTAAAGTTTAAAAGTGATTTATCCTGAACTAAAACAGATATCCTCTCGAACATGCGCACATCAGTCATGTGCCATGTGTGTGCATGCAGCACCTTTAGTCTGAAGACGTGATTATGTGACAGCCGTTAGTGAGCAGCTAGTGGCTACTGATAGCTTCCTCAAATTTCATTATTTCTCATTGGTTTAATGGTAGCTAAAGGTCACAGAGTTTTATAAACACAGTTGAGAGAAAGAGAGGAAAGAGAAAAAAATTTGATTTATCAGCTACTGATGTAGACCTCAAAATACGTACAAATAATATCGCAATCACAAGATGTTCCGGTATTCGTCAGGTTAATAATGTTATTCATATAACATAAAATGCAGAAGAAATATGTTAATACATAATAACCAATTTCTGTGTTCCCGTGACATGGGTGAACACGAAATGAGGGAACCCCAAGGGTTGAAAAACATTTGATCGAAGGAATGATGTCACAATGGTGCTTCTCAATCAGTAAGTTATGCTTAGCAGCTCAGAAGATCCGGCTGTATGAACAACCGGCAGCTCTCACTCATCCCGGCCAAAGAACACAGATCTGCAGCCTGCCGTGCTTTATTAAATCTCATTATAGATTCCCCAATGACATGG
The DNA here is from genome assembly GCF_011125445.2 of Fundulus heteroclitus. Classification (NCBI taxonomy): domain Eukaryota; kingdom Metazoa; phylum Chordata; class Actinopteri; order Cyprinodontiformes; family Fundulidae; genus Fundulus; species Fundulus heteroclitus. The sequence continues at coordinate 4,099,211 of NW_023396781.1, read as the reverse complement.
TATTCCCTTCCCCTAAAGTCGACTGAAAGCGGCTAATATTCAGTTTTTCCCCCAAGGAGACACTCCCTAGCAAGTTTGCTTGTTAAAAGATAGAGCAATCATAGTACAACTCAACCTCCCACAGGAAGACCAAAGTTAAAGGAAAGTTCTCATTTTCTTTTATTTTTGGTCTGTGCAAGGTTAAACAGTCTAAGTAAACAATCCTCAATCATTCTTCCCTTGTTTATGTATGTGTTTGAACAGCTCTGCTCAAACATGAGCTAAAGTCTCCCATTCTGCAGAGTATATGATGATTACACTGCATTTTAAGGAACTTGGTTGCTTAACCTGGTGAAGCTTGAGCTAACAAGTTTAGCAACACGGCCTAGCGGTGTTGTCAAGATTGTTAGTCCGTTAACTACCTTTGGCTGTCAGCTGCCACTCTGCTCAGATGCATAAATGCACTTAACTGTGTCACTGTTATTTTGATTTTTCTCATCTTGCCACATATTATCATCTGATGCTGAAGCCGTGATTGTTCTTTGTTGTCCATTTTATTAATTGGGATTTATCCCCAGATCACTGTGAGTTTATTATCTTAGCTTAAGCCGGGCATACACTGTAGGATATTTTCAATCGTTGTACTCATAGCATACAGCTCAAACTGTACGACGAAACTGCAGGGTTTAAAATTTCACTGCTCACAATATCTGTTCTTACACTGTACGGCCCAATGCTCTGACGTCGAAAAACCACACGTTGGGCCATCTGGAGAGATGGTGGTACTTTGACTCATCTATCTGGAAGTCTAATGTAAACAGTAGAAAAAGAAATAGATGGAAGTGGCAATGCTCACTGTTAAATATAAGGCTCACAAGAATGAAAAGTGCTGCCTTGGCAATTCTACGAGTTGCACCTCCGTAGTTTGACTCCCTGTCACACCTACTGCCGCCATGCTTCTCTCCACTCCTGTGTTTTCGTCTGAGAAGAAGAAGAATTTCCTTGTTGGCACAAGTTGGGGGAAATCGGCTCGTAGACACTTGTAACTCCACTTCAACAGCAGGATGTGCTCACGATCACTCACGAAGGCCGACTGAATTTCAAACATGTTTGATTTTCATCCGACCGTACGATTCCTGATGAGGAGAAGGTCGTGAGAGGCTAATCGGCCCTCGTTACTCCCTGTATACTACACGATGCAGGACGCACGATCCCGCTGAAACTCGGCCCGATCCAAAAAATTCTCATACGACTGAAGAATCGGCCCAAAAAGGGCAAAAACTCGTACATTGTATGGCAGGCTTTAATTGATCATAGTTGTTTTGTTTCATAATTCCTAATTTCTCCATCTGCTCAGCAGTTATGAATTGGTCAATTTTGCATTTTAGTCTGATATTCTTATTTTTTAATCGTTTCTAGGAACAAGTGAAAGTTCAAGACTACTCTGTTTTGGAAGTTCTACAGACAGCTGAATTTGTTATGCTGCAGAGTCTTCCTTTTGCTCTCTTGAGGGCTCCATGACAACACGATGACAATTTTATATAATAATCCTTAGAAGTCATTCCACATTGTATAAAATATGGAGTAGTGTGACTGGTTATTATTGCTCCACTTGCACCTTGGTCTGTAATCCATACTCCTTGTCCAAGAGTACGTTTGCCAAGACGTCTTGCTGTTTTGACACAAGTCCTACCTTTTTCCCTCTTTTGTCTATTTCTCCTTCACTATCTCCAGCTTCACTGTCAGGAAGAGCTGGATTCAGCAATGAAGGAAGTGTTGGCACTGTTGTGTGAAGTCTTCTTCCCATGAGAAGTTCTGCTGGACTGTGTCCATTCTCCAGTGGTGTTGCTCTGTAAGCAAGTAAGGCAAGAGATGGATGAGCTGCTTTCTTCAACAGATTCTTCACTGTTTAAGCTGCATGTTTGGGTTCACCTTTACTCTGTGGATATTTTGGACTGCTTCTAATGTGGTGAAAGCCACTTAGCAAATGGTGCAAAAGAGGGAAAATTGAAGACCTCTATCTGCGATTAATAGCTCTGGAATGCTGTTGTGTGCAAACATTACAATTTCAGGTAGTGGATCACATTGGACTGCGACTACGTTGAGTAAGTTCCATAAATCTTGAAACTTAATTCACAACCAGAAGATGGTTCTTGCCTTACAGCGCAAATAGATTGGCCCCGAATTTCTGCCATGGTCATTCTAGATACTATGATGACATCAAGGGCCCAGTGTTTTCTACATTTCATCACTCCATGGTGTCCTTCATGTAGTTTCAGGATCATATCATTTCTCATAGTTGAAGGGATAACAAGTCTATCTCCTTTCAACAAAAGTCCATCATTCACCGTGAGAAAGGCTTTTTTAGTCCAGTAAAGTATGAGTGCCCGTTCACTGTTGTAGTTTGAGAGCCATCCTTCCTCGCTCAGCTGCATCACATGTGCACATACGCTGTCTCTCTTCCGCTCCACGAGGTAAGTAGTGCTTACAGATAAGTTTTCAAAAACTGAAAATAATTCCTGCAAACGGCAGTCCAACCAATTTTTGAGAGCATTGAAATTAAAATGCTTTTTAGAAGATAGGTACTTTTGTTTACATTTATTTTATGCAATAAACACATTCTGAGAAACTGCATTTTGGGTTTTAATTACCTGCTAGCAGGGTTTCCTCTAGGTTTTTTTTAAGACAAAAAGGTTATTCAAAAAAGGAATTAAATGTGTTTGGAACTCATTTTACGTTTATAAAATGGTTTATGAATTTTAATACAAACTTTACCAAAAAGACAGTTATCAGAGGCACTCAATGTGAGCCAGGTGCAAATGTGATTGAAGCTGTGTGTGAATCAAATTCAGGAAATTATCTTAGTGCAACAGTTTTTTGAGACAAACAAAATATTACTTTAAAAACTATATTTACATGACAAGGCAGCTGAGTTGTGCCTGTGAGACAGGAGCTGCTGCCTCAATACAGTGACTCCAGAATTACTGTATTGTCAAAGTTGCCATTAAAACAAAAAAGTCGCTAAAAGTTGTTGTTGCTAGTTGATTTTAAAAAGAAAATTGCTAGAGGGGTCTAAAAAAAGTCGCTAAATATAACAACAAATACACTAAATAGTCAATACAGGACTGTCATCTTTGGTTTTCCTTCCCTCCTGAGAGCAAGATGTAGCAGCTTTGCAGCCAGAAAGGAAGGAGCATCATATTTGTAATGAATCTATATAAATTTCACTTTCGGAAATGAGTGACAAAAATCATAGAATGTTCTCACAATATTTTTACTTTTTGAGCTGTAAGTTTGCATTGCATTGTACGTCCATATCTATGCCATTGGAAATTATATATAAATAGCTAAACTTCATGAGAATAGACTGCGGCTGCCATAGTTGGTGAAACAATGGTTTTGCTCTGTAGAGACCGGACTGCAGATAAGGAGAACATTTCCCTTTTTGTCCTCTTTATTTATATCCAATTAGCATATAGCCTCAGAATATTAGACTTTTTAATAGCAAATGTTTTTTCTGGTCTCTACTGTGATACATTTCTCTCCAAATGAGTCACACACTCATGTACAGACAGACAGTTGCATTTTATTGGGAGTCATCGAGGAGCATGATTTATCTGATCAAGTGTAATTAAACGCATAATGCTTTCCTCTGGCCTAGCTAAGTGCAGGTGAATAGCATTGTAATTGTGTTTTCATTGTTCATGGGAACAAAGGGTCTCGGCAGGCTAATCGCTGCAGGAAAAATTCAATCACAGGTCCAACTGTGCCATCATCAGCCAACGAGAAGCACACAGGAATTGTGATATGAACAATGTGCATTTACAGTCATTGGAGACGAGCTTGCGTCTAAAGGACAAAAAAAAAACATGTTTGTTGTCTTGACAATAAAGCAGAACCTTTTCCCAGATTAGTGATAAAAATAACTCTCTCTAAAAAACTATACTCAATACAAGGCAGCTGACCCAACCATGCTGGCTTTACTTTCTCATCATCAGAGAAAACTTTATATACAACTTCTGCATTAGTTATTCCATAGATTTATCAGGAGGTTTCTTATTGTTCTAGTTTCTATAAAACTTCACTAAAATGTTCACCAACTATGTTGGTCAGCCATGGAGAAATAACCTGGTTAAGAGCTGAAGAGAAAGGTGTATGTTGCAATGTGTTATAACTGAGGTTCCGATATTAATAATACTGTGCTGATTTAGTTCCGTGTCTTCTACTATCTGAATGTAACTTATGAGCATATTTTTTTTTACATATATGTTAGTAAGAGTAGTGGTTTCAAGAAAAGGATGTTATACTAATTATTACAAGTTTTTAAGCTGATGAGCCAATAAATAATTGGGTTTTAAAGGGCCAGATATGAGTACTTGTCTTTAATTGACAGAATAGACCAGTAGCAGGTTATGAAATATATTCTGCTGAGTGAGATCAGGAAAAGAGATGTGTAACTGAACCAACCTGTAGTTTCTAGAGAACTCTGTTAGTCAGGTAGAGGCAGGACTGAGTCACCTGAAGCTCATCACAGTGAGATTCATATCAGAAGTGTATATAGAAAAGTGAAGGCTGGAATATACTGTCCTCTACCAGTACTAAACCCCACTTTGTTGTATGAATTATCCTTGAACTTCTTTGTCTATGGCTATGTTCACACTGCAGGTCTTAAAGCTCAATTATGTCCCCCCCCCCCCTTCTGAAATCGGATTGTTTTTTGCGTGGTTGTTCATACTACTGATTAAATGCAACGGCCTTCAATCTTTGTTCTGAACGGCTCAAGACCCCAAAGTGATCCGCATGCACGGATAACAGAAGCAGAAAGCAGACATCATAAAGCAGCACACTGTACACGGAAGCAATGGCAGATGTTATTGTTACTGTGTTAAATAAGGCTTAACACAAAATTAGTGGAATTGGCTCTTTGCACAGCCATAACTTCTGTAGAGAAGTCAGTGTTACAATTTGATTTCATTATGATTCCGATGGCTATGATGTGATTAAAAATCAATTGCTGATGCACGATGATGCATTCCCAATTTCCCCAACCTGGACCTCTCATAACGGAAGCACTTTAAACCCCCACTGTGCAATACAAAAAAATGAAGAACGCAATAAAAATAATTCAACAAAACATACTGGACATTCAGCTCTGAAAACAATGTTTATGGCTCCCTGCAACAACTAACCATATGCACAAATAATGAGTCCTAGATCTCACACTTAATTTTTACTAAAACTAAATTGTAAAATTGTAAATTGTTGCTCATTCATATTTTTACTCAAGTGACTTTAGCAGCACACGGCGCATAACACGTTATGGTGACATAATATACATAGTGATAGCTGTCCATGCATCACATGTTTGGAGCTAAAGTCCTTGTCTGTTGACTGTCATAAAATATTCACAATAAAAGCTGCTATGACTGTTTACCTTAGCCCTTATTAAGAGAGGGGAACCTACACCTCACTTGTCCGTTGACAGTGACATGATATGATCACCTATTTTACCTCTATCTTCTAGTAGAAAAGCAAAGTAAACATTTCTTGTTTCAGACATTAATCCATTCATTATAAAATTTTACCCGAGCGGATTTTATCTTCTGCGGCATTTGTGAAGACTGCCTTGTTGTTGGTCTGCACACAAACGACTGTTTTCTCTCTCCTGCGTTGAATGGCCATGCCCCAATACTCACACCACACCCTACGCCACTCTATGAAGTGTGTACCTGGTGGAAGTGCACATTCGAGTGCGCAGGTTTCAAACATGCAAAATTGGAGAATTGCGACATTAGGGGTTATGTCATCTACATGCCCCTCTGTGTCATAACTGTGACACCAAAAATGACGGGACCATCACTGTTTTCACAATATTTACTGCTAAAAATGAATAAAATTGCAACAAGCAATCATTTTGAGGGAAATACAGTGCTAGAACTGACATTTTAGAGGATTGGGAATAGGAGAGCGGATATTGCCACAAATGAAAAATGAATGGAAAAAAGCATAGTTAAATATATACCAAAAATAAATCTAAAATAACTAAAAATCTATATATTGTGTGGGGTGGAGTGGAGTGGAGGCTCCACCTGACAGGGAGGCAGAAGACAAAATGATTCTTCAGGAGGAAAGTTTCTATTTGTGGCTATGTCCACAGTCTTTAACAGATTTTAATTCAAACAATCTCAACTAGAAACATGTTTAGCTTTCATCTGTGAGATTAAGACAGTTAATTTAGTTTGATTTATATGATTAAATGATCCCTGGCGCTCCTAAAAAAAGATTTTAATAAACTGCATTCATTTAAGTAATCAGAGCACATTACTGGTCAATAATTGCAAAGGGAAAAGTAGTGATCATTTATGTAAATAAAAAGGTATAAAAAGTAAATGAAGTGCTGTCTTCAAATCCACTAATGTACATAATTAGAGTAAAAAATGGGTGAGACCAAATAAACTATGGGTTAAGTTCAAGCGTAATATAAATTTTTAATATGTTGACAGTTTTACTACATTCTATACCAGGACCAATTTTTATGAGCTAAGCAAATGAAGAACAAATAAAAACTCAAAAGAAACAAGACACATAAGCAAATGGGAAAAACACAAAGGGACTTGAGAAAAAAAAGTTCTCCAGAATCTTTTACTCTGGTCACACTTCCCCCCCAGAGGTGGACCCCTCTCTTCAACTCCCTTTTCATTTGCACCTCTGAGCAGAGCGAGTAGCCTAGAATACATATGTGGAGTACTAAAAAAGGCTTTGAGCCAGACCATGAATCAGCCAGGATGTAGTCTAGGAGCAAAGGAGTGAAAATATGTGAGAATTACAGAAGAGAGAGCAATAGAAAGTGGGAGGTAGAAAGTAGCCTCTAATGTTTAATCATGCCAAGATTTTCCCCAAACCTCCCTAGTACCTTCAAGGCATAGCCCTTAGACAATATATTACATATGGTAATGATTTACATAATTGGGTGGGGTTTATTAACAAAAGTGTGAAAATTCCTACATCTGCCTATGTCTGACCCCTAAAATAAAAAAAAAAAATCAACCTTTCCTCACCTGACCTGAGAATTTCAGGATATATTATTTGGATAATTTCAAACATTCCACACACTCTTAAGTTTGGCTGTATTTCGAATTTTGTCACTCTAATTTTTCAGATTTCTGTGTTATCAACAAATCTGTGTATATCCTATAATTGCTTAACAATGCTAATCTAAATGGGCACACTGGGTCAACACACGCAGTTTACTAATCCTCTTTATTTTGCCAAAAATCAGTGCATCTTGGCTCATACATATGACATTTAATGTTCCCAGTATGTTCAAATAAAGCTTAAAGATTTTTTTCCTCATATGTAAAATTCTTGAGAAAGTAGTTGCTAATCAAGTATGTGAACACTTACAAAGTGTAAGAGATTATAAGGTTACAGAGACTAGACTGCAAAGTTGGTTGCCATGGAAATTACCGATTAACCGACTCTGAAGGAAAAGTGTCTGACATACTTAGTCTGGACAGAATGACTGTTATGGGTGTTATGTGTCAGCAAAGACGTCTGCATTACTGCATGATCTTCTCCACCGATTTGATAAACGGAACGCTGATATCATACTGGGAATGCCCTGAATGGGTGGATACATGCTTGGTATTTAATGTCTGTTTGTGAGAAGAAACGGGGTTCTCAGATACCAGTTGCGTTTTGCTTTTATGAGAACCCAGTACTAACTGTAAACATTCCTCTGTCTTTTAGATTAAATATAGTAAAATATAGTTACGTTTTGAAGAGTCTTTTTATTACTACAGAAGTCTACAATACAAACACCACATTATCAGATAAAAGAACCAGGGGAGGCCGAGAACAGGTCGATAATAGTTGAACAAAAGTAATGACCTATCTGAAGAGTTTCAGCCAGGCTTCAGAGCTCATTAAAGCACTGAAACAGCTCTGGTGAAGGTCACTTATGATGCTCACCAAAGTACTAAGGTCACTACTAAGTAAGTCACTACTAAGTACTAAGGTCACTTTTAAGGTCACTAAAGTACAGACACAAGTACTTGTCCTGTTAGATCTCAGTGCTGCATTTGATACAGTTGAACACAATATTCCCCTAGAAAGATAGATAGATAGATAGATAGATAGATAGATAGACAGACAGACAGACAGACAGACAGACAGACAGACAGACAGACAGACAGACAGACATACTGGATGATAATGTGGATGATACAAATTTTCCTCTTTAGGCTCTTTAGGCCAGGTCATTTATTGCTTTGCATCTTTTCTTGAGCTGGCCTTGAGGCACTTACAAACTGCTTTTAATGTCTTTCAGGATAACTTACTCCACATGAAGCTTGTTTGCATGTGTCTAAGACAAATCCTATGATTTTTAGGCAATTCCTAATGTGGTTGCTTTGGATGGGATGAGCATAGAGACAGTCAGTTCCTATGAATACCTGGGTAACTTAATTGATGAGTCCCTCACTTTTTAAGCACATGTACTACAATTATTGAAAAAGTTGAGACAGAAATTGTTTTTTTATCATAATAAACAGTGCTGTTTCTTTTAATGTAAAAAAGCAACTTGATGCTGCCACCTTTTTATCTGTGATGAATTATGGTGATCTTTTGCATATATGTGCTTTCACCCAGTGACTTCGCAAGATTGACACAATTTTTCATTCTGCCCTAAGATTTATAATGAACTGCCATTTTCACACTGAACTTGGAAAAAAGGCTTTTGCCTACGTCACCCTCACAAAATGGAATACTGCGAAATGTCTTGCAGCTGGATCTCCCTGAATGATTTTAAAACTAGATTGATGGTTTTAGAGATGACTTATTTAAATGGTCAGTGTTTAATTTTATGTGATGTAACATTTTACAGTTTAATTTTTAAAAATAGTCTTTGTGGATGCAATTTAAGCAAGATGATTAACGTTTTACAAGATGTTAGAATGTTTTGTAACTGGTTTTTATTTTTTTATTTATGTATTTATTTCTTTTTGCTTGATCTCCCTTGAAAAAGAGATTGTTAATCTCAATGGTGACTTTATGGGTTAAATAAAGGTTTAATAATAATGAAGTCTCTGTTAGTGAGCAGCTATTCATTACCAAGAACCTTTACCTGTCCCAGAAAGCTAAGCGTCCTATAAAACTACAGGTGTCATTTACTGCAAGCATTACGTTTTGTACTATGCTGAGCATATTTAAACAATGTAATTTAAGAAATCCAAAGAGAGAGTATTTTGTCAATTTACTATCTCAGCTGTCAATTCTACTAATAGCTATTAGGCCAAAGGCAATTATTCATAAGTTAATTGGAGCCCCATCTGATTATCAGGAAATGAATACCCAAACAGCCTTCAGTCTCTGTCAGTTATTGTTTTATGAATACCTGGCAGGTGATGTGTGGTATTATAGAACAATAAATGAAGGAGTGAATTTGTGCATTGGCATTCTCAAAAAGCAAGCAATGTACATAAGTGCTTAGCATGATAACCAATTGTCTCCAAATACAAGAATTTATTAACAAAACACTTCAACTTGCAGTTAAATTATTCTGTTCAAAACCTCTTTAACTAGGCTAATAACACTCAACTGAACAACTAATTAAAAAGTGAAAAGAATAATGAAAACTATTACACTCCAGAAGAAATTGTAAAAAAGAATAAAACCAAAACCATTAACCAATGCATATCACTGTTCAGTTTGAAAATGTATGTTTAAGAACCAATGTTTTTGAGGAATTGGGAGTGAGGCCAAATTATCTATGAAAGCTAACAAAGAACAAAAGTTGCTATAAATTCAAACCACAAGCTCACAATGCAAACCAGAAGATAAAAAAAACACTTTTAAATTATGTTTCAGGTATCATCTGCCAAATTAGAAATCAATAACATTTTGGACAACTGATTATTAAAAGAGAGATATCATGCTTTGTGATTCTTCCTTTTCACTTTGAAATGATTCGGTTGCAGTGATGGACACAGTCACGGTAATCCACAAACAGATAATTGCAGAGCTAACTTTTTGTTCATTGCTTTAACGTTTACACTAAGTTTAGAAACTGTTTGCGGACAGGTGAGCGTCCACTTCACTGGGTTTTGATACTTGTAAGTATGACAACGTTCAAGTTATTCATCTGTCATTTTACGTCACTGTCCTGGCTCTCACTACACAATACACAGACTTCTCCACACAACAGTTGCAGTCACAGCACCACCAAAAAAACATTGGTAATAGTTGCAGTTTTCCTCTTACCTTTCTTCTTCTCATTATAATGTGGTCTTAATATTGTCATCTCCCTTTGTTCAAAAACAGAGAAAATGGTATCCGTGTTTTGTTTTTTTTTAAAGAAAAACAGTGCACCGCTGTGTGACACTAACCCTTTAATTAGTAGTGTAACCAAGCTTTCTGGTTTTGTTATCAAAGCCATGATGTGGAAGGAGAATGGAATCAAAAAGCTGAGCTTTTGGATCAATGCATGTCTCAGTGGGAATTTTTTATTTTTCCAACACTTCCATATGAAACAACAGCTTTCTTACTGCCTAGTAAGTAAGTAGAGTATATTTATTACGTGCATTTCATAGACAAAACAATCACAAAGCACTGTAAAGAAAACCAACAAAACAACAATTAAAAGAAAATAATAAAAATAGGATACAATTACAATAAACTCACAATGTAAAATAAATATTCAACAAAAGGCCTGTTTAAAAAGTGAAGTTTTTAACTGCATCTTAAAAGAGTCCACAGAGTCAACTAAACATAGCTGCAGAAGTTCCACAGCCTTGGTGCCACGGACTGAAAGGTTCAATCCCTCTTTGTCTTTAATCTGGTACTTGGAACAACTAACAGAATCTGAGATTCCGAACGAAGGGAACAAGCACCGGTGTATTTTGTAAGAAGATTACATAAGCAATCTGGGTCCTAGTTGTTTAGTGCTTCATGTGTTAGTGTGAGAATTGTAAAGTGGATCCAGAACTCTATTGGTAAGCAGCGTAAGGAATATAAAATGGGGGTGATGTGATCTCGCTTTCTGAAATGGGTCAAAAATCTGGCTGCAGCATTTTGTATGGTTTGTAGGCATGAGAGTGAAAATGTATCTAATCCAGTAAATAGAACATTGCAATAATCTAAGTGTGATGATACAAATGCATAAATTCTGTTTTTTCCAATTCAGCTGATGCCACACGTTGCAGTTTAGAAATGTTCTTTACATGAAAGAAACCGGAATAGAGACAAAGATTTTGTATGTGAGTCAAGGCCCACAGAAGAATTAAAAATTACACCAAGTTTTGGATGCTGGACTTTGGAGTTGGACAAAATGAAACAAGCCTCTGGCTGAATTTAGAGTGAAGTGCGGGAGGCACTATAATCATTGTCTCCGTTTTTTTTGTGGTGTTTAAAACAAGGTAATTGCCGGAAAGCCAATCACCAATCTTGGATAAATAGTGGACAAGGGTGGACAACCTGTCCAGCTGATGAGGCTCAAAAGACATATACAATTGAACGTCATCTGCATAAAAGTGATAAGAAATATCATCAAAAGATTTAATAACGGCAGCTAAAGGAAGCATATAAATAGCAAACAACAAAGTACCCAAAACTGACCCCTGTGGGAGTCCACATGTTAGAGGTAATTCTGGAGGTGTACTTGTTTGCCAAAACAGAAAATGTCCTCCCAGATAAATAAGAGGAACACCAATTAAGTGCAGACCTAGGAGACACCAGCTGAAACCCTCCACATATTTAGTAAAATGTATGAAATGGTATCAAAGGCAGCGGAGAGGTCAAGTAAAATTATTACACTTCCCTGAATCAGAAGCCATTAATGAATCATTATAAATGTCATGATGCAGCCTGGTGGCTGCATTTTTAGCAGTTCCTGCCTCCTCCTTTTCAGCGCAGCCTGATCAGGATCACCTGTCAGGCTGTAATCACCTGTGACTGGCTCCACCTGCTCACCCCTCTTCAAATAGTCACCTCAGTCTGTTCCTGGTTGCCGGGTCGGCTGCAGTCTTACCTGCAACCTCCACTCACTCCATGCCTGTCTACTGCCTTGCTGTTGGAACTTCTGTTACCTAAGTGCCTCAGTTCTCTGGTTTCCTTCCAGTCAGCCTGCTCCTGCAACTCATCAACTCCAGCCCGGTAACTGACTCTGGTTTTCACCTTCCACTACTCCCTCTTTGCAATAAACTCTCAAGACCAGCTCTGTGTGTGCGTGCTCTGTCCGGGTTCATGAAGACAAATCCTGACAATAAACCTTTAAATGAGCTGTCTAACTGGAGTGAAATTTTCTAAAACCACACTGAAAAGAATCAAAAATGTGTAACTTCTGTAATAGGGATCTGAATTGACTTTCTACAATTTTCTCCACCAATTTACTGAGAAAAGGGAGCTTTGAAATCGGCCAATAGTTATCAACAACACTGCCATCCAGATTGGGTTTCTTCAGTAGTGAAGTGACCTCAGCTTGCATAAATAAGATGGGACACAACATTCCCCTTAAAGTCCCAATGTGTAAGATTTACACACTGGTGCACAATACTAGTACTACTACTACTACTAATAATAATAATATAATTATCATACATTTTGTTTGTAGGTGCCTTTCTTGAGACTCTAGGTCACCATACATTGGCTAAAGACAACACAAAACAAACAATAATAAAAAGTGATCGTAAAGCAAAAATAAAAATCAGGTTAAAATTACACATTGCAAATGAAATCATAGGGAAAATTCAGGTTTGAACAGGTAGGTTTTGAGTTTGGAGAGTAAGGGTGGGTTTACTGGAGAGGTAGAGCTGGGTGTCATCCACATAACAGTGGAAACTGATATTGCTCTTATGGGACATATTGCCAAGAAGAAGAGGTAAATGATGAAAAGAAGGGCCCCCTGGACCCAGCCTTGGGGCACACCTGAAGTGACGTAAGAAGGCTGGGATGAGAAGGGTCTGAGTTGAATGAAAGATTTAACCAGAACTGTTGGGAGGGGGTCCAGCTGACATGTGGTGGGCTTGGACAGAGATCTCTGAGAGGGTGGGGAGCTCGAATGAGGAAAATGGGTGAGTGATGGTCAGAAGATTCTGTTGTTGAAGAAAGACGTAAGAGAATTACAAAAGGAAGTTGAATGCAAATGGGGTTATATAGAAACTGGGGATCAAGTAATACAGTTTAACAGTGAAAACAATGACTGTTACCTTAGAACAGATTATGCTGGGGTAAAAAATTTATTTGGATTTAGCAATGCAGTCCTGGTAATGCAGAAATTGGTTTCTGTACATCTCTTTGTGGATAGTGAGTCCAGTTTTACAGTAAAGCCTTTCAAGCCGCCAGCCTTTGGCTTTCATAAGCCGAAATTTGGGCGTAAACTAGGGAGCAGAGAGGGAAAAAGAGACAGATCTGGTTTTTAGTGGTGCGGAAGAGTTGAGTCCTGTCCTGTGTTATAGTGTGATACTAGCTCTTCAGGGATGGATAAGTCTTCAATGTCCATGAGGTAATCAACACTGGAGGAGAAGGAATCCATGTTTATGTATTTCATATTGTGAAATGAGATAAGATGGGGGACTTGGTGATGGAGAGAGTGAAGTTGACATTGAATGAAAGGAGAAAATTGTCAGTGAAGGTGAATCCTTTGGAATGTGTAGGAATGTGGGTGAGCTGCGTAAATCCAGAGCTCTCAAGGCAAGATGTCTCTGGTAAGAGGGTGGTTTATATTATCCATGTATGTAATAAAATACCCTAGCAATATTGTGTTTGATGAGAAAATGGATAGGTGTGTGGGAAAAGCAGGAAAGTCATTCGAAAATTCGCTATTTCATTTTGGGGGTAGATAGATGTAAGCAAACCCGGTAGTAGTTGAGTCGAGTTGGGAAAAGTCATTGGGCTGTTGCAATGTTTCAGTTAAACAGATAAAATCAAACTTACGGTTACTGAGGAGATCCTGGATGAGATTATATATATATATATATATATATATATATATATATATATATATATATATATATATATATATATATATATGTGAGAAATGGTCCAAGGACTGGGGTCCACAAGTGATCCTAGAGTTTGAAGATTTATTATTAACATAAAAAAACTGGAATCTGTCAGAAGATAAGATTTAAACCAGCCTAATGCTTTCCCCTTAATCCCTACAGTATGTTCAAGTCTTTCTAGGGGAATATTGTGTTCAACTGTATCAAATGCAGCACTGAGATCTAACAGGACAAGTACTTGTGTCTGTACTTTAGTGACCTTAAAAGTGACCTTAGTACTTAGTAGTGACTTACTTAGTAGTGACCTTAGTACATTGGTGAGCATCATAAGTGACCTTCACCAGAGCTGTTTCAGTGCTTTGATGAGCTCTGAAGCCTGGCTGAAACTCTTCAGATAGGTCATTACTTTTGTTCAACTATTATCGACCTGTTCTCGGCCTCCCCTGGTTCTTTTATCTGATAATGTGGTGTTTGTATTGTAGACTTCTGTAGTAATAAAAAGACTCTTCAAAACGTAACTATATTTTACTATATTTAATCTAAAAGACAGAGGAATGTTTACAGTTAGTACTGGGTTCTCATAAAAGCAAAACGCAACTGGTATCTGAGAACCCCGTTTCTTCTCACAAACAGACATTAAATACCAAGCATGTATCCACCCATTCAGGGCGTTCCCAGTATGATATCAGCGTTCCGTTTATCAAATCGGTGGAGAAGATCATGCAGTAATGCAGACGTCTTTGCTGACACATAACACCCATAACAGTCATTCTGTCCAGACTAAGTATGTCAGACACTTTTCCTTCAGAGTCCGTTAATCGGTAATTTCCATGGCAACCAACTTTGCAGTCTAGTCTCTGTAACCTTATAATCTCTTACACTTTGTAAGTGTTCACATACTTGATTAGCAACTACTTTCTCAAGAATTTTAGGTAGGAAAAGAAGATTATATATAGGTCTGTATTTTATCAAGTCGTCTTGATCAAGAGATGGTTTCTTAAGTAAAGCTTTAATAACAGCTACTTTAAAAGCCTGTGGTACATATCCATTTACTAAGGATAGATTAATCATGTCTAAAACGGGGGCATTACTCAAAGGGAATACTTCATTAAATAACTTGGTTGGGATTGGGTCTAACATAAAGGTAGAAGATTTAGATGAAGCCTAAATTTTACATAGCTCAGAAAGCTCTACTGCTTCTAAACAGTTCAGACACTGCACAGGTTCTAAAGATTCCTCCAACGCTGCGTCACTTACTGAGGACGAGATAATCATGTTTGGGAGGATGGCAATTATTTTATTTTTAATGGAATCAATTTTATTTATGAAAAATCCCATAAAATCATTACTGCTAAGAGCTAAGGGAATGGATGGATCAATGGAGCTATGACTCTGTGTACATTTGGCAACTGTAGTGAAGAGAAATCTAGGAATATTTTTGTTCTCCTCAATTAATGATGAAAAATATGCTGCTCTAACTCTGCGAAGGGTCTTGTTATACAACAATAGACTGTCCCTCCAGATTAGGTAGGATTCCTCTTGGTGTGTAGAGCGCCATTTTCTCTCCAATTTCCTAACATTGTGCTTCAAGGAACGCAGCTCTGAATTAAACCAGGGAGCCAGCTTCCTGTGAATAATCACCTTCTTTTTCAAGGGAGCTACACTGTCTAATGCAGAACGCAATGACAAAGTCATACCGTTTACAAAGACATCTATTTGTGAATGGGAAGAAACAACATTGCTGCTATCTGCAGGGTATTTGTGCAATACTGGCAATATTAAAAGGGGGACAGACTCTTTAAAGTTTGATGCAGCATTGTCCGATAAAGATCTACTATAATGGAACGCTCTTTTGGGGGTGGAGAACTCAGTTAGATTAAACTCAAATCTTATTAAAAATTATCAGATAGGACAGGGTTGAGAGGAAATACTGTTAATTCTTCACAATCAATGCCATATTTCAGCACAAGGTCTAAAGTATGGAGCCAAGAGTGCGTCAGTTTATGCACATTTTGAGCAAAACCAATTGAATCTAGGATAGTTTTAAAGGCTACACTAAGGTTATCACATTCTGTGTCAACATGGATGTTAAAATCACCCACTATAATAACCTTGTCAGTGTTTATCACCAAATCAGATAAGAAGTCTGACAACTGATCCAAAAACGGAGAGTAAGGGCCTGGTGGACGATACAAAACAACAAACAGAAGAGGTTTTATGCTTTGCAGTTTTGATGAGGAAAACCGAGGGTTAAATGTTCAAAAGAACAGTAGTTATTAATTGGCCTGGGACTAATTAATAAATCAGACTGAAAGATGGTTGCCACTCCTCCTCCTCTTCCCACAGATCTGGGAATGTGGAAATTTCAATAATTGGAGGGAGTTGACTCATTTATACTAACATAGTCCTCTTGTAGCCAGGTTTCTATGAGACAAAATCAATCAATCTGACTATCAGAAATCAATTCAACATTAACTAACAAAGTCTTTGGAGGGAGAGACCTTATATTTAATGGACCACATTTAATTGTTTTATTTTTTGGTTCAAGGTGAGCTGTATTAATTTTTATTAGATTTTTAGAATTTGTTCCTTTTAGATCAGTTTTTGATCCTAGAGTCTCTAAAAGTAGAATGGGAGGCAGATCCTTTAGCTATCAGGCTCCTCTTCTGTGGAACCAACTCCCAGTTTTGGTCCGTGAGGCAGACACCCTGTCTACTTTTAAGACTAGGCTTAAAACTTTTCTTTTTGACAAAAATTATAACTAGTGACTCATGTTACTCTCAGCTACCTTTATAGTTTTACTGCTATAGGCTTAGGTTACTGGAGTATATCAGGATCTAATTTTCTCACTATATTGAGTTCTACTGTTCTTCAATTATGCATTATGTGTTGTCATTTCTGCTTTAACTTTCTGTTCTCTCTCTTTTCTCTTCATAGTAGGTACACCTGGTCTGGCGTTCTGTTAACTGTGACATCATCCAGAGAAGACGGCTCACCCGCTACTACCATCTAATGTAGAACAGATTACTAGATCAATGTGTGCTTCTGTGCTTTTTTGTTTCTCTTGTTGTGTCTCTGTTCTGTCTTCTGTAACCCCAGTCGGTCGAGGCAGATGACCGTTCATACTGAGCCCGGTTCTGCCGGAGGTTTTTTTTCCCCGTTAATGGGTGGTTTTTCTTCCCACTGTCGCTTCATGCTTGCTCAGTATGAGGGATTGCAGCAAAGCCATGTACAATGCAGATGACTCTTCCTGTGGCTCTACGGTTCCCCAGGAGTGAATGCTGCTTGTCGGGACTTTGATGCAATCAACTGGTTTCCTTATATAGGACATTTTTGACCAATCTGTATAATCTGACCCAATCTGTATAATATGATTGAACTTGACTTTGTAAAGTGCCTTGAGATGACATGTTTCATGATTTGGCGCTATATAAATAAAATTGAATTGAATTGAATTGAATTAAGTTTTAGCCGTGGGAAAGACACTGTCTCGATAGGGTAATGGGTGGGTAACAGTACAGAAGCTGCAGAGAGGTGTGTTAAACTACAGCTCTGCTTCCTGGTCTGGACCCTGGATTGTCAGCATTTGGGAGAACTAATAAATCCGGCCAGATTCCTAGAAAGAAGAGATGCACCATCCAAAGTGGGATGGATGCCGTCTCTCCGTATCAGACAAGGTTTTCCCCAGAAAGTTTGCCAGTTATCAATGTAGCCCAAGTCGTTTTCAGGACACCACCTAGACAACCAGCGGTTGAATGATGACATGCGGCTAAACATGTCATCACTGGTCAGATCAGACAGGGGACCAGAGAAAATCAGAGTCCGACATTGTTATAGCAAACTTACACACCTAAGCAACACCAACTTTAGTGACCTCCGATCGGCGTGACCAGATGTCATTACCGCCAGCGTGAATAACAATCTTACTGTATTTACGCTTATCCTTAGCCAGCAGTTTCAGGATTCTATGTCGCCCGTTCTGGCCCCTGGCAGGCATTTAACTATGGTCACTGGTGTCTCTAGTGCCACGTTTCTGACTATTGAGCTCCCAATAATCAGGGTCGGCTTCTCACCTGGTGCGTCGCTGAGTGGGGAAAATTTGTTAGAAACGCAGATGGGTTGGTGGTGACCTGGGGACTGAAATCTAGAGTTTTAGATAACTCAACTCAAGCTCAACTGCTGCGTCTAAACAGTTCAAACACTGATTAGGTTTTAAAGGTCTCTCCGACGCTGCCTCACTTACTGAGGACAAGATAATCGTGTTTGGGAGCATGCCAATGATTTTATTTTTAATAGAATCTATTTTATTTATCTAGAATCCCATAAAGTCATTACCGCTGATAGCTAAGGGAATGGATGGATCAACAGAGCTATGACTCTGGTTAAGTCATAGCTCTTTACAGACAGATTTACACATTTTTCCTGATCATATTGTGCCCTATGATATTAACTACCATTGTTTTATAGAGCCCATTAGTGTTACTGTACTAAAACAGCCACTGTACTGAGTAATCAAGCCAACATCCCAATGTTTTCCATGAAGTGCATGCAAGCCAACACTTATCTACTGCTTTGTCTCTTCCACACTCACAAGCCTGTATGAATATTTTATCAGAATGGTTTCACTGCGTTCGTAAACAATCCTTGACTCATAAAATCTTTTTTCTTGGCAGACTAGTGGAGCAGCACCCCTAGAGTTTCTTCTCAACCAGTGATCCTAAGTCAGTTGAAGGTATGCAATACAGCCATTTGACTCATAATGGCATCATCTTGGTACCATGCATTCTTTAAGCTTTTACAAGCTTTTACAACTGAGGAAAGAACTTCCAGGCCCAAGTTGAACCCTTAGGAAACCCCACATGTGATTTTTGTGGTCTCAGATGTAAAGTTACCAACTGACACATAAATGTGTCATAACCTGACAGTAAATCAGACGTTATGACAGACAAAACCTTCAGACAAAATCTTCAATTATGCATTACGTGTTGTCATTTCTGCTTTAACTTTCTGTTCTCTCTCTTTTATCTTCATAGAAGGTACACCTGGTCTGGCGTTCTGTTAACTGTGACATCATCCAAAGAAGACGGCTCACCCGCTATTACCATCTAATGTAGAACAGATTACTGGATCAATGTGTGCTTCTGTGCTTTTTTGTCTCTCTTGTTGTGTCTCTGCTCTGTCTTCTGTAACCCCCAGTTGGTCGAGGCAGATGACCATTCATACTGAGCCCGTGTGTAAATGGAACGCCATTTTCTCTGAGTCTTTCTTTCTTTTTATAAGGTTAATAGTTAAGTAATTCTCCCACAGGTTCTGCCGGAGGTTTTTCCTTCCCGCTAATGGGGAGTTTTTCTTCCCACTGTCGCTTCAAGCTTGCTCAGTATGAGGGATTGCAGCAAAGCCATGTACAATGCAGACGACTCTCCCTGTGGCTCTCCAGGAGTGAATGCTGCTTGTCGGGACTTTGATGCAATCAACTGGTTTCCTTATATAGGAACATTTTTGACCAATCTGTATAATCTGACCCAATCTGTATAATATGATTGACCTTAACTTTGTAAAGTGCCTTGAGATGACATGTTTCATGACTTGGTGCTATATAAATACAATTGAATTGAATTGAATTGAAAACCTTCTTAAAGAATGCTCTGAGTAGAACATCAAGACCAGGGGGAACTTAGTTGGTATACAACTTATTCTAAGCTTTTGTAGTTTATTTGGCAGAATTGGGAACTTTTGTCAAAATCAGTTCTAGTTGGAGACAACTTTGGTACTGAACTTGATTTGAATGTACAGACTGCCTCTCTAATCTTTTGGATTTTCTCAGTGAAGAAGTTAGAAGTATGAAGACAGTACATTTCTAGAAAAGACCAGCAGTGTACTATCTTCATACTGAAAATTATAAACAGTAAAAACAATAACCTACCATCAATATTTGGTGAATGTGTGAATGGTTATCAAGATAGAATAAATCTTTATCTTATATTACCAATATTCATTGTTATAATTGTGCAGTAGCACAATTAAATTGTTCTATTGTACCCTACTGACCCATACTGCATCAAAAAAACTATATAAGCAATAAAATAGGTAGTGCATAGTGCAGAACAAATAGCAATTTATATATTAAACGTGTATTGCACATGGCTCAGTTCAAGAAAGGCAGCCAGTAATCAGTTATTGCTTTGTTGAAAAACTGCCCCTAAACCTGTTGGTACGTGACCTCAGCTCTCGCTACTTGTGATCCGACGGTAGCAGTTAAAAAACAAAGTCCTGGGTGTGTAGGGTCCCTCAGGATATTGTGTGCCCTTCTGAGACAGTGAGTTCTGAAGAGGTCTTTCAGACAGGGAAAAGGGTGGCCGATGAACCTCTGGACAGTGTTGATAAACCTCTGTAGTGCCATGGGTAGCTAGCAAACCATATACAGATTTAGTAGGTTAGCACACCCTTAATAGAGCACTTTGAGGTTGAGCCTTCTTAGGATCATCCATCCACCAGGATGTCAGACCAGTTTTTCAAAACACTTTATGACTGATGACAGAACAACTGTATTAAATCTGATAATGGGCGTGGAGTGGACGCTGGCGCGTTTTGCAGCCGCTGCTGTCCGCTACCTGTTTTTAAGTTATTGTTAACGTTTTTACGGATCACTGGGCAGTGTGTTTACACTCAAGTGAGAACAAAAGCACTCGCCTTCACTTTGTTCGTCCAGACTTTGGCTGCCATCCCGATGTTTTTGTGTCTGAGTGTGATTAACTAACCTCATTCTCCACCTGTCTTTTCAACTCGACGCCGTTGCTGCTGTTGGCTAGCCACCCACTGCCGTTCATAATGTCGGCCTGCAAGTTTTACATCTGGTGTATCCTCCTCTGGACTGTTCTTTCCACTCTACACCAACCTGGGGCAGGTTTGTCTCAGTATATGGTGGCTGATCTCCTCCTGCTCCATGGGCTTCTGTCTGCGCCTCCCCCGCTAGTTCTCCAGCTGATCTAGCCGGAATTTCCACCTTGATGACTCTGATCCAATAACATCATATTGGTCCACTTCTCGCGGCTCTCGCTGATATTCCAGTTGGGCCGCTGACCTGGTACCCTGGCTAAGGCAGCAAGCCCCGCCTCCAGCCACAATAGCTACACTGTCAACTTTGGTCTCCTGAATGTCCGCTCTCACGAACAAGGGTCAGCTCATCCAGGATCTCCTCAGTGACCGTAAGCTGGACTTCCTCTGTCTTACTGAGACCTGGCAACAACATAATGACTTCTCCCAGCTCAATACGGCCACTAATTAGTGCCAACTCTGATCACCTGTCACTCTCCCCGCTTATACCTGCCTCACTCATCCACTGTTACCTCTCATATTTACCTCAGTGAGGGTTCAGCCTGACATCAGTGCTAATGTTTATCAGGGAGGATTTTTATGCTTATGCTTAACTTTTGGGTTAACTGAACGGACACAGCAATATCTGGCTGATTAACAGTTCAAACACAACATACCCCCCCACCCCCCCAAATTAAAAACAACAAACAGGTCAATCTCAATCTCTCTTGGCAATGTATATTCACACACAGCCAAGAAACATTTTGAAGTAGATCTCAACCCCATCTGGGACGTTTACAATTGACATGTGCCAATACCATTTCATAGTGGCACTTGATTAACCAGAAACTATTACTCATTGATGATACCAGGTTCAACACATTTTAACTAAATAAATTAATAACATGAGTGCGAGAAGACAGCATTTCATTAAAATGTGGACATTTTTATTTTTTTACCACACATTGACTATTTTTTTATAATCTTCCTATAAATTCTTTCTAAAAACGCACCAAATGTTGTAAAGGGCAGCCTAAATTTTGACAATCCCCCCCCCACCCCAAAAGCTATTTTTGACAGCCCAACACATTTAAAAAAAAAGGGCAGATTGTGCAGAAACCCACCCGATTGGGCATCAATCTTTAGTCAATCTATCACCTGACAGCACTATTTTTTGGCGGGGGGAGTTGGTAATAATTGTATAATCTAAAGTGCATTTAAACTGGCAGGGCCTCCAGAAGGCAGCTGGTGTCAGCGCACCCAGAACCCTCAATATCTAAATGCAAATGGGGACAGAGGAAGCCACCTCGAATGAGGCCTACACAATCAGTAACCCCCCGCCCCCCCTCTCCCAATGCCTTACCCCTCCCTCAATTCATGCCCTACATTTGTGTGTTGTGACAATTGTATAAATGAAAGTGTCTAAGTTGTACAATAAAATTGGGGCCAAGGCCAAGGAGAGACCAGTCACCTTTGGTAAAACAGGTATTTAATCATAAACATTTCAAGCATTCACAAAATAAAAATGGAATTAACCATCAAAATTAAAACGGAGTGAGCTCTCAACTTAAACAATTGCTTTACCCACTAATTGCTTACAGAGCCTTGACATAAGTAATTATGCTAAAATGTATTGCATATAATTTATATTTAATTACAAATTTCCGCCACTAGATGGAGACCTTTTTGTGAAATGTTGAATCAGTTTTTGTTCCTTTATAGTATTTAAAAACTTATAATGCTACCACTTTATACTTACTGTACTACTGTTAATCATAAAAAACTGCTTTTACCATTTCATACCAATATTTGTTTCACAAATGTTTGTTTTTCGCCTTTAAACACAGAAGTGAAACAACAACAAAAATCTGTTTCTCAAAAGTTTGAGATAAAGCACACAGTTTATTAATGCACATTTGAATATGTTTTATAGAAGTGGGGGCAATATTAGATTTTGATGTTGAGGTTAGTGAGGAACCTCCAGTTAGGAGTTGACTTGAAAACCTGAAAATTCCAACTTCTGAGAACAAAAGACAGGACATGACTGTTAAGCTCCTGAGATTGTGGAAAGTTCCTTCCTGTTTTCTGTTGCTGTGGTGTGGATAGTTGTTTGGTGTTCCAGACTCTATTAATTGTATCTTACATCTCTTTGCTGTAACATCTCTCTGTTTCTAACACATAAGCACATTTAAAACACATTCTCTGTTGCTGCACTTCACATTTGGGAACTCCTCGTGTTTCACACGGTTTGCTTGCCTCGGTGTGTTATGAGGTTGCTAGTCTAGCCTAGCCTAGCTTTAGCCTTACTATGGCTTCCTCCCCTATCCTTCCATCAGCTTCTCTGTCTCTGTCTAAGTCTCCTGCTCTCTGTGTCTGAGTTTTGGTTATTCCTCTGCTTCCTTTAGTGATAAAGGTACGTGTAATAAATGTAGTGTTTTGTAGCTTTGGAGGCGAGGGTGTCAGAATTGGAAGCCGGTTCAGTGCTATTGAAAAACATGCAGATAGCCGCCAATAGCTAGCGTGTGGCTAGCTAAGGGCGCTGAAAAACTAATCTACGCATTTGTTACTTCATGCCTGGACTATTGTAATTCTTTACTATCAGGAAGTCCAAAAAATGCAGTTTGAAGCCTTCAGCAGATCCAAAATGCTGCAGCAAGAGTTCTGTTGAAAATCAACAAGAGAGATCATATTTCTCCAAATGTAGCTTCGCGTCATTGGCTTCCTGTTAAATCAATAATAGCACGCCCGCTGACAGGGAAGGGGGGGGGGGCAAACAGAAAGCTGAGTCGGGGAGCTGGGGGGTGGTGGTGGGGGGATATGGAGCGATATTTGTGCCTTGTAATTGAGCGCGCAGGAACCAATCCGCTCAAAACCGGTCTGGCGCGCGCTCAACTCTGAAAAACTCTTCTCAACCCTCTGTCCTCGCGCTCAGTTCCATCTCTGCTTGAGCGCGACTTTGCTCGCGCACTCCACCTTTTCCTTTCACCTTTCCTGCGCTCGCTCGGCTGTTTCTGCGTTCGCTCGACTCTGTCTCTGCGCTGGCAACTTCAAAAACTGTCCACTCCACCAGCCAATCACAGACAGGTTTCTTTCCATCCAATCTTGGTATGGCTTGCAAATACTGCATTCAGATGGATTAAATCAAAATGCTGCAGCTTTTTGCAGAAATTACTAAACATAACGGTGGGATTGAAGAAAAAAAGAAAAGCAAAAAAAAAAAACAGTTTAATATTTAGGCTAAAATATTTAGTCTGAAATATTTAAGTTGAAAATATCCATTATAAAATACAGAGATTTCCAGGGCATGAAGTATACAGTTAAGTTGACTTTTTTTTGGTGTGTGTGTGTGTGGTGTGGAGGCAGGAGGTGTAGGGGGGGGGGGGGGGGGGGGCAAAAAGACTGTGTTGTCCCAGGCCCTAGCAAAGCTGTCAGCTGGCCTGAATAATAGAATTTAAAATTTTCTTTCTCACATATAAAGCCCTTAATAATCAAGTTCCAGCATATATCAGAAATCTGATTACCTCATATGTTCCTAACAGAGCACTTGGCTCTCAAACTGCATGTCTATTGGTGGTTCCTAGAGTCTCTAAAAGTAGAATGACAGGCAGATCCTTTAGCTATCAGGCTCCTCTCCTGTGAAACCAACTCCCAGTTTTGGTCCATGAGGCAGACACCCTGTCTACTTTTAAGACTAATCTTAAAACTTTCCTTTTTGACAAAGCTTATAGTTAGAGTGGCTTAGGTTACCCTGAGCTACCTCTATAGTTATGCTGCTATAGGCTTAGGCTACTGGAGGACATCAAGATCTATTTCTCTCAAACTGCTGAGTTCTCCTACTGTTCTCCAATTTGCATTGTTTGTTGTTATTTCAGCTTTTAACTTTTTGTTCATTGTCTCTTTTTTTCTTCATAGTAAGGTACACTTGGTCTAGCATTCTGTTAGCTGTGACATCATTCAGGGAGAGGGATTTGATTAAATTTGACTTTGTAAACTGCCTTGAGATGACATGTGTTGCGAATTGGCACTATATGGATAACAGCACCAGAGCAGTGTAAGTGTTTCTTTACAGAGAGTACCCTTTTACAGCAAGAAAATAAAGTTTTTTTGGCTTTTAAAACACTTTTTTTAAGGATTAGACTGTGGAGCTGTCGTAAACGCTACTTACTCCTTCATGAGGGTCAAGGTGATGCTCCCTTCTGGAGGGTCTTGTTGACACCTTCCATTCTAGCCTAGTGTCTTTGACCTTGTCTTAAGCCTTCAGATTCAAAAACAGTACATTGTCACACGACTCCTGAGCCCAGACTTTGTCACTGTTTCTTTAGCACCCACCTATGGTCTGCAGCAGAGTGTGTTTCCTTCAACTCCTTCTGTGGAGCTTTATGGATCTGAGTCTGCTCTTTGACTCCTGAGAGCAGCCAAACCGCTCCTCTTCTCAGAGCATCAAAGCCCGCTTGTTTCCTAAAAGCACCTGAGCCCACTCCTAGTCTCAAATTGTCACCGCCCATGTGCACCAGAACCTCAGCGCTCCCAATTATTCTTCCTTTTGTGTGCGCTGCACAGCAATGACATGCAGGCTATGGCTGGGGTTAAAGCAAAAATAATCAATTTGAATGATATCCTTTTCTAATGAGCCCATATTTCCTCAGGACCGTGGACGTCATGCAACATCAGTTACCTCACTTGCTTATTGTGCAAAGTCAAGTTTAACCAAATCTGGTAGTTTTAAAATATGCATTGACAATTCCTGTTTCTGTCCCACCTTTCAGCATCAGAGCCTTGGCGTCATCCTGGACAGTCTCTCCATCCTCTCCTTCACTTCACTTCCCACACCCATAACATCACCTAGTTAACTTTCATATTTGCAGCATCAAGCAAGTTCTTCTTTCACACTTTTGCCAAACTGGTCCACAGTCCACTCACCTTTCCCCTTTACAATTTCAACTCCCTTTCCTCCTTGTCCCCCAGAAACCCCTCCATAAACTGCACCTAGTACAAAAGACTGCCGCTTGCATCATTACATCATCTACTTCACACCTGTACATTAACTCCACTGGCTCCCTGCCACATTGAATATAGATCAATCCTATGAACATACAAGGCCAACCACAACTTAGGACAATGCAGGACACATCACCAACACTATGATGAGGTCATACATTTTAATTTAACACAGATCACACATTACAACAATCAGTCTCTGTTTTGCCTTTTATTGCTCAACAATAAAGCAAAGGCAACTCACGAGTTTATAAAAAGGCTTTATTTTATTTTTTGAAGTTTAATAAAACTTAGATTTTAGCCCTGTGACCTGTACAGGATGTACTCTGTGTCCCCGCCTCTCGCCCATTTACTACTGGAAAGATAGTCACCAGCCCCCCACGACCCTGTGTGACGCCGAGCCGCATTTACCCATCAGATACGGCTTAAAGTACCACCTATACGGAAAAGCGGGTACAGAAAATCGATGGAAGGATGGGATGTTAAGTTTTTAAAAAGTTTAACTTGCTTTTAAAGATTGACACTTTTTATTTAGAAAAACCTCTAGCAACCCCCGCGACCCCATGAGGGATTAAGCGGGTCAGAAAATGGATGGATGGATGGATATTTAGAAAAATGTTATTAAAGCTCTGCGTAAAGTTAAATATTGTTTTAGTTAATCTTTAGTTAAAATAACTTTTAATAAAAAGCTCTCTAAGAATCACCCAGTTAGAAACAGCTATCCAGTTTATTTTGTAGCTGCAGTTTATTTTTATTTTTTTTGATGTAGTTTCCTTAATAATCTGTATTCCTTGTCATTTTATTTAACGAGACAAAGGGGGAGATACCATTTATGCGGCACTACTAGGGACAAGGCTTTTCTGACTCGTGACTACTGAGTTATAATCACCACAGAGGCTGTTTGTTTTCACTGGCCGGGCTTTATGGGATGCGTTTTATTAATCTCCACTGCTCACTGTCTTCCGGCCAGCCTTGTAGCGCTTGTTCATGTGTTAACAGGTCCACTTCGTGGTCG
Source organism: Fundulus heteroclitus (assembly GCF_011125445.2). NCBI lineage: Eukaryota > Metazoa > Chordata > Actinopteri > Cyprinodontiformes > Fundulidae > Fundulus > Fundulus heteroclitus. Next base: position 4,072,409 of record NW_023396781.1, on the reverse strand, counting down.
TGAACTCAGACGATTTTCCTAACTGGAGAGTCAGGGAGGAAAAGAAGTTGTTTGAGGCATCCTGGTGGCGCAAAATAAGACCGTGCTGTGTGACTGTGAGGCCGAGCTCGACGAGGCAGATTTCCTGGTAGTACTGTATTCAATTCAATTCAATTTTATTTATATAGCGCCAATTCATGAAACACGTCATCTCGAGGCACTTTACAAAGTTAAAATCAATCATATTATACAGATTGGTCAAAAATTTCCTATATAAAAGAACCAGTTGATTGCTTCAAAGTCCCGACAAGCAGCATTCCCTCCTAGAGAAGCGTAGAGCCACAGGGAGAGTCGTCTGCATTGTCCATGGCTTTGCAGCAATTCCTCATACTGAGCAAGCATGAAGCGACAGTGGAAAGAAAAACCACCCATTAGCGGGAAGGAAAACCTCCAGCAGAAACGGGCTCAGTATGAACGGTCATCTGCCTCGACCGACTGGGGGTTACAGAAGACAGAGCAGAGACACAACAAGAGAGACAAAAAAGCACAGAAGCACACATTGATCCAGTAATCTGTTCTACATTAGATGGTAATAGCGGGTGATCTGTCTTCCCTGGATGTTGTAACACCTAACAGAATGTCAGACCAGGTGTACCTACTATGAAGAAAAAGAGAGAGAGCAAAAAGTTAAAAGCCGAAATGACAACAGTCATTACAATGTAATGCAATGCAAAACTGGAGAACAGTAGAAATCAGTAGAGTGAGAGAAATAGACCCTGATGTCCTCCAGTAGCCTAAGCCTATAGCAGCATAACTATAGAGGTAGCTCAGAGTAACATGAGCCACTCTAACTATAAGCTTTGTCAAAAAGGAAAGTATGCCACTGAATGAACACTGCATTAAAGTCATTTACTTTGTATGACTTTTGTCCATACCACAAAAATCCCACGAAACTGTTACTCATGGACCAACTGAACAAGGGAACTAATTGATTCAGAGAATTCTCTAAATCTATATTGAGTTCGGAAAAAATATATTGCAATGCAATGATGAATTTATATTTTACCCACCCTAATGGTAATGCCATAGCAAAGGTAACACACCCCATCCTAATTAAAATGTTACATCCTTCATGCCTGTGCAAATTCTCAGTTACCTGCGTCACGGCAACAGAAAATAGCCTTCCCTTACGGAAAAGAATTAGAAAAAAAAAAAAATGTATGCATTCCATCATCCTGAGTTTATGTTTCATATATTGCACATTATCTAAGACTTATATGATTTAGTCTTGAAAGTGACCACTTTCGACTTTATTTCATACAATATCATGTAATAATTTTCACAAGAATGATGTGAAAACTATGTATGTAAATAAGTAAACCCGATGTTAAATGTGTTTTCCATACATGTTCTGTGTATCTTTAGCTAAAAAATTATGGTAATTGCACAGTGCAGAAGTTGGCCAGAGGTTCTCTAATCAAAACTGAACTGAACTAAATGTCACTCATCCACTTTCCCACAGGCTTTCATGAAGCTTTAATGCAACTCAGATAGTTAAAGCATGTATGTACATACGTCTATTCAGGTCGTTTAATAATATGACAAATTAAATTACACATCAGTGAAGAAAATTTACATTTGATGTTGGAGCATTGTGAAATGTCTGTTATCAATATTTACCTATGCTGGTGAAAATGACAAAATAACAGTTCAGTGGTACAAGCATCACTATAATGAACTCGGGTTATGTGAAAAGATAACCAAGTATTGACATTTATTCTCAAAGATAATGTCTATTTATGTATTGTGTTGATCATCTGCCAAATTCTGAGTATTTCTCCAACAACGATGGAATGAATAGTCTTTTATGAAATACTTAAAATTATTCCAAAATATTTGGCATAACTAGTAAAGTTGGCAACAATAACAACAGTCAGCTGTCACCTGATTTTTCTGTACTCATGCATTTCCATGTAGTTTTCAGTTTGGTTGTAGTTTAGGTATATCTTACATTTGTGACACCATAACTATTTTCTGTTTCTTGCAGTAGTTTAGTTTAACTGGTGATTAGCCGGTCATATAAGTTTCATATAAAATTTTTCTACTATGGATATTGTTTGTGAAATTACTGTCATATAGTGTTCTGATAAATACCCAAACCATATAAGTTTAATTTTGTACCAATTTACTAACATTCTTGCATTTGGTTTCACTGACTGATGCGTTGGATACAAGTTTCAACTAAAATAAATACAAACTTTATAAAATTTATATATATATCTTTTCCATATGGGATAATTCAGAGAAAACCGGAATTTCGAACAGATTTTCTTAAAACGTTTTGTCACCTTTCCAGAAGTCTTGGTCAATTCTTCTGGCTCACACTTGCAGGTGGATCGCTGCTGTTTTTAAGCACATGGAGGCCCATCCTCATAGGCTCATTCCAATTCAGATGAAAATCAATGACCCACCGTCACTGTCCTGGGCCGTTAGAGGGTATTGCTCGAGGTGATTTGAGAATTTGGTCACCTGAATCCTGGTGAGTCATTTCTTTTCCAAATTAAATGATAAAAAAAATAAAAAAAGTTCAATGATCTGAGCTCACCCAGGTTGTCAAGTTATTCTGAAAGCAGGGCGGGCTGCTTTTCATTAGAGCTGCCTCAAGCATTAAAGCTAGAGTCTGCAATTTTTTCCGGAAGTTTCCCTAAGTCCCTTTTTGAATAACTGCGCATGCGCGAGACTGTCTTGCCACTCCTCAGGGAGATCGTATGAATGCGTTACGTGAGCGCGTCACAATGATTGGCATGTGGGGCAACCAATAGATAACATAATATTCCCAGAACTCGAGGGACAGAGGGGATTGAGAGCAGGAACAAAACTCAGACAAATCCCTGCACTTCGATGAGAAGAAGAGGAATTGGTCAGTTTTTACAGGCTTGCATCTCTCACAGAGATCGTTTTTTTTTTTTTTTTTTTTTTTTACTACAACCTCCCTTTTCTGAATACATAATGTATTGACTACTGTAAGGATGGAAGAACCATTTTACCCAGTATAATAAAGTGTTTCGGAACAGGATTACCCACTATAGCTTTAAGCATATCAAAGTGAAACAATTTTCATCGGTGCAGACAGGCTTTAGAATTTGTCAATGAATATATGACACCCTGCTTTAGCTCATGAGTTAACTGTGTATTGTTATGGTTGAGTTTTGGTTTGGCTTTGTTTTTCTGTTATTTTCATTTTTTCATCTCTTTTGGGTTAGGTTTGACTTTATTTATTGTTAGTTTTCAGTCATCAGTTATTTTCTGTCAATTTTCACTTCACCTCCTCAGCAGTCAGTCACACCTGATAATCATTTACCAGTCAATTAGCCAGAACCTGGTTCCATCTGTGAAGTGTTCTATTTAAACCTCCCTCTGCCTTCAGTTCAGCACTGGGCCGTCTTCAGTTATCCTCCTCTCCATGCCAGTCCCCGGTTTGCCTTGGAAGCTTTGTTTTGCTCCTGTTGTTAAGGTTAGTCCTGCCAGTCACTCTAAAGACTGTTTGTTCCTGGAGAGGTTCTGCTCTGTGTCCTGGTGTTTCCAGAGAACTGCTAACCTGACTAGCCACCCTGGAGAAGCTCAGCTCTGTGCCTTGGTGTCTCCAGAGGACTGCTAACCTGACTAGCCAACCTGGAGAAGCTCAGCTCTGTGCCTTGGTGTCTCCCAAGTTCTGCTAACCTGACTAGCCACCCTGGAGAAGCCCAGCTCTATGTCACGGTGTCTCCAGAGATCTGCTAACCGAGTGTGGTCTCTCTCTCCGGGCCGTCAGCTCCTGCCATCATCTACATCCCTGACCTTCTGCAGTCCTGAACCTCCGGTCTTCATCACTCACCACCCAGCATACTTCCTTCAATAAAGACTCAAACTTTTAGTTCCGTGTGTGCGTCCTGAGTTCATCGATGAACAAACCCTGACATGTATGTTATGATATCAAATGAAGACAATATACAGCAATAAAATGCAAGGTGCTTATGCAATAGTGTGGTAGTGTATAAGGAGCAGAGAGAATAGAGGTTCACACCTCATCTCATATGAGTGTGTGGGGGAAAAGTAAAAATTAGAACAGTGGTACTAGAACCAAAGCATGATCTAAATGTACAGAAAAGCCTAGACAAATTAATCCTGAGCATGGAGTCTAGAAACGTATCTGATTTTTTTTTTTCCCCCCCAAAGCTTTTAAATCTTGTTAGAGAGAAGCTAAATAACAAACAACTATCCCAAAATGTTTTGAGCTGTCACCTGATTTGAATTCTCCTGAATATATATTTGGCACATGAATTTTGAAAAAACAATGTTGTACCACGCTGAGATAACATGCTTATCAGTTTTGAACAAAGATGTTGACTAAGAGTCTGAGCAACATTAGCAGCAATGTCTTAAATCGAAAGAAGGACAAACAAACTTGCAGATTAAAACCTTTTCATTTAAATGTTCTCTGACATCTGCATTTCCAGGTGCACATATACCTGGTAAATCAGAGATCTGTGCCTTGTGGTGATTGTGCATTAAAAAAGCTTTTTGAGAATCATATATTGAGAGAGGCTTTTAGTGGCTCCTCGATCAACGGGAACATAAAGCATTTGTTCCAAGATCCTGTGGATGCTTCGTTTCTCTACAACTAAAGGTTCATTTTATTCTAATGCTATCTTGCTCCAGGTCCCCAGTTTGTACTTTCTTGGGAAAGTTAAAACAGCAGCACTGAGAGCAGTTATACAAGAAAAACTGTGTGGATGCTAGGGAACAATCATGAGAAGTTCTACTCAAATGTTAGCAGACTTCTCAAAACATGCAGTCACAATAAAAAGTAAACATTTCCTCCTTCCCAGTCCCAAGGTCTTCACCGTCAAAAAAACATTCTGCTCTTTACAGGTATTTAAATGAGGAAAATAAAACCAAGCATGAATTGAATTCAGTTTATTTATATAGCCCCAATTCACAACACATGTCATCTCAAGGCACTTTATAACACAAAACACAGTCAATTAAATCACACAGCCAGACTCTGAGCCAAGTAGATAGATTTGATATTGATCCTAATTAACAAACAATGCTGTCAAGTTTATTTTATTTTTTCAAACTGGTTAAAAAGTTTTCCATCTGAGGAAACCCAGCAGATTACGTTGAGTCATTGACTTGCAGCATTCACTTCTCCTGAAGGAGCATAGAGCCATCTGTCTTGACTTTGCAGCAATCCCTCATAACGACAATGCATTTAGCAACAGTGGAAAGGAAATCTCCCCTTTTAAAGGAAGAAACATCCAGCAGAACCAGAACCAGGCTCAGTATGAACGGCCATCTGCCACAACTTACTGGGGGTCGGATGAAATACAACACAAGAGATACTAATTTCGTCACTTATTGTACAAGAACGGGTCCAGATCCAGACCATGAATTGCTACCAGTAATAACTGCCAGTAGTGGTCCACTGTATGTCCTTATCAGTCTTTAACATAGTGGCGGATGAATTTTGGCCCGCACTTAAAACACTGTGTCAGTACAATAAAGTTTAGGATCTTTTATGTCTGCACAGCTTTCTTGCAGTCCCGCCACTTTAACATTTGAGTTAGGCAGCTGTTTTGACTTTGAATACGTCATTTTAAAAAATACTATTGTTTTCTGTCACAGTCATTCTACAGGAGATATTTTACTACATGGTCTGCTGAAAAATGTCACTCAAAGGTTTATTGGTTAGTGCACTTCTAATACAGTTAGACGTAGGGAAGAAACAACTAACCACACTGTGACTGATTATTGAAACGATCAACTTATTTCTCTAAAACACGCCATTTGCTGAAACCTCAAAGTAGAGCTGCTGCTTCTCTGCATAAAAAGGAGTGAATGGAGGTGGTTTGGGGATTTGATCAAGAAGCCCCCTGGGGCGCCTCCATTTGGGGAGGCAGAGCTCTCTGGAGGGACAATATGTCCCGTCTGGCCTGGGAACACTTTGCGATCCCTCAGAACGAGCTAGAGGATGTCGCTGGGGAGAGGGATGCCTGGGTTTCTCTCCTGGACCTGTTCCCCCTATGACCCAATCTCAGATAAGCACGACGACACCTGTGGTATCCTAGCGCAGCAGGTCTTGGTGATATCACAGTAAAATGGGCAAAAGTCTGGGCACCCCTCATGAACCCAGCAGGGATAGCCGTGGATGGTCTGGGCTATTTCTTTTTCCTCGCCATCAAGATCTCTGCCAACTGGCACCAGAAAATGCTATGATTGGGCTTTCTTCGTCTGGAAACAGATGCAAATAACGCCTTACAGACGCCGTCATGATGAACTGGTTGAACTCGCACAGCTGGCAATACAGCGATCTGATTGGCTGAGCAGAAAAACTCGAATCACGTGACCTCTTGGACCGGAGCGCTACAGTTTAGATTTTTTTATCGGCTATTACTTATTAATGTGCAAGTGAAAACGTGGGAACATTGGTGTTTTGAGATCACTGCTATGTGTAGCAACTTATCCTGGTGAAAGAAAGTTGCCTCCTGACAGTTCATACGAAAAGTCAAGGTGCAGATTCTGGCCCACGACCTAACATCCCAAGCTTTGAACATCTCCCAGAGCTCTGTTCAATCCATCACTGAACACGAAAAAGAGGATGTGGACCAGCTGCTGACCTACCAGGACATGGACGTTCACCTAAACTGACAGGCTGATACTCTGACCACATGAGACTAAATCACAATGTGTGGTGAAAAGCTAACACTAAACATAACCCTGAAAACATCATCCTTATATTTTCCTGTGGTAATGGCAGCTTCATGCTGAGAGGGCGCTGTTGTTCAAATGGGACAGAGAAGCTTCTCAGAGTTTATGGGAAAATGCAGGGAAATCCTGCATGCAGCGTATATTTATGCAAGAGCTCTGTGTTTACAATTTAAAGTGTAGAAACATTTCTTTCTCCAAACCATGTTTTAGCCCCCCAACTCTTTCTTTTTTTCAGTAAAACCTTTTCATGTCACTTCCCTCACGTTTGCCCTCCTCCTCCTGTTCTCCCACTTTCCATCTTCATGTCGCTACATCCCCCCCCCCCCCCCCCCCACCAACACAGTCCCCCTCTCCCCTCCGCTCTCTTCCCTCTTGTCTCTTTTCCTTTATGTCTAATTTGGCTCTGAGTCCTGAGGCTTTGTCAGAGCAAAGTGCTCCATCTGTGCTTCTCTGCTTTTCCATCTAATCTTCCGCTAGCATGCAAAGAGAGGAGGACCAATGGACAAGAGCTTTAAGTTATATAATGAGATCATGTGGAGATTACTGTTGTATATCAGCTATACCAAGTAGTTTATAGTGGCTTAGCTATGGAATGACCATTTGTCTGGCATGTTTCTGTCGGATGGATGGTAAAGGAACATTTGGAGGGATTGGAGCTCAGCATATTTAATTTTCAGATTAAAGTAGGGCTGGACGATATAGAAAAAAAGCATATTGATAAAATATAAATCATGTTGATCCATATCGATAATTATCCACAAATTCAAAACATATATTTTGAGTGCTGCCCTGGCCATTTTATGCTGTTGCTTAGTGTTACTTTTTAGATCCAGAACACACAAACACTGGATTAAAACTCAAACTCCTTTATTCAACCAACTTTTTACCAAAACTGCAAGTTTTTAAAAAAGAAAAAAGAACCTGTGCTCTCTGAACTCTTTGAAGGGGGTGAAGCTTGGTGACGGAGTATTTCTGGGTCTGCATTTGTGATTGGTTGGGCGGATGTAATAATTCAATTGAACTTTTTATTGACCCTTATTTTTTCCATCATCGATATACGTCTATCGATAAATATAAGAAGTTATTGAGTTATCGTCCAGCCCTACATTAAGGCAGAAGAAACAAGTAGTTACTTGTATTGGAAAAGCCTCTGTGGATACTGTGGTGTAGTGGAGCTGCCCTCCTTATACAGACACTAATGGGACATGTCCACTGAGCCATACTCTACTTCACTCCGTGCGCTTTGAGTTTTTTGACTGCAGTTTTTTTCTCTACCTGGCTGGATATTTTTCAATCCTGCTAGGGAGGTAGTACAGTGGTTGTTGAGTAGAGTAGGGCTCTTACGTGAGCAGACTGCTAGTCGCTGATTGGCCGTGAGTGTGGCCAGCCAGCCACCTCTGATTGGTCATAGGTGTGACCAGCCAGCCATCAGTAGAGGAGGTGGGGGGCAAATCAACCATGAGTTGCCGACTCTATAGTACGGAGAGGGAAGTACTGGATTCACTTCACTGAAAGCTGTGACGTTTAGTCTTTTTGTGGTTCAAAAAGTTGATCTAACCAGTGTTGTGTGTGTCCAGTAGAGGGCAGAGCTGCTGCTGCATGGGAGAGAGGCAGCGTGGAGCGAAGCCAAGGCTCCGGCATCCTGGGGCTGCTGAGGTTTCAAGAGTAAAGGCCTCTAAGAATAACAAGCCCTAAATTTTAAAAGAATTTTAACAGTTTGGAACAGATCAGTCTCTTCTGCAGTCTCTCTCTGACCCACAGTGCCATGTCAGAGCCTGGTCTATGATCCAGATATTTATCTAGTGGCTATATTTTATTTTTTAAGGCTTACAATTATATTATTTGTATTGTTTATTTATAATAATTTGTTTACATTTTTATTATACCATTTCTCAAATATTTCTTCTGAGTTAATGCAACACATTGTTGCTTTATAGCAGCAAAGAGCAAAACAGAAGGTGGGGCTTAAAGCCTCCGCCTTACCATATCTGTTGAAAACCGAAAGCGGTACAGTGGTGCGGGGTAGACTGGGGCCATGGAAAAGTCTCATAATAGTCCTCAATGGCGCTGTCTGGGATTAAATTCCCAGAGACTTTTGCCTCATACCTTGCACCTTAAGTCTCTCTGTAAATCACATCTCTGATCGCTTTCAATAAAACCCACTAGTGCTTCGAATGCTTTTTATCCAAGTCTACTAAACAACCATACGGTGAATGTGACTGAGTGGTTGGACAGAGATGAACATGATCAGTTCCCTTTGACCCGTGGGCACGCAACTCAAGTTTAAAAACAGCTAACAGATCTATTATCATGGGCGTGTGATGATCTCCTAGTATATGTGTGAAAACTCCCATCAATTAGCACCAACCCTGAATTTAGAGCTCCTTAGTGAAGGTCACCGTGTTGACTTCAGTCAATGGTGACAGTTTAGTTCAGCAGCTCAACAGTTACCACAATCTTAAGGCTTCGGGCTTGGAGAGGTGCTCACTTCTCACTGTTCTGGTCACTCATGTTTAGCACTTTGCTTGTCACAGTCTTTTTACCATTATTTTCTGAATTTCCTAAAGTATTATTATGCAACAAAGCAATATTGCTTAATAATGTCTGGTTATTTCACTTGTAGGGCTGGGCTATAAATGGATTTAATTAATTATTTGAAATGTAAAAATTTTTTTTTAGGATTTAATTTTCAGAAAATTTGGATTTATTTTGCCAATGCACTCATTGGGCTTTCATAACAAGAATAGCTTGTAATACTGAATATAAGTTTAGAAAAATATGTCAGAATATTGTAAAAAGAGGATTTTTTTTACCATAATATGAAGCAATTTGATTCACTCAATTAATTACTTATTTTTTTAAGTTTGTTTGAAGTTACACAAGTGAAGTGAAGTCTGTTCTTTGCTTATTTTGTAAAACCACTAGCAGTAAAGGTTTTGCTATATTTTCATTAACAATGGCAGAGCTGCCATCTTGTTTTACCATGTTTTACCACCATGACACAGCTTGTATTTAGTTACACTTTGAATTCAGGTCAACTCCCAGACAAAATGCTTAACATAAAAGCAATTTTTTTTTAAATATATATTTTTTTAATTTCTTAACAACAAAGAGGAAAAAAAAAGATTAGTTGGACTTGATATAATAAAATAGGAAAGATTTTATTTTTAAGCCATATTTCCCAGCCCTATTCACTAGTAATAAATATATTTCTGGATTTAATTCTGCATTTTTAAAGATGTTGATGATACCATTGGACAGGTTGATTATCAGTATGAGCAGGTAACATTGTTTCAAACAGCTGCTTTTAAAAGCAGCTGTTTGAATATTATCCTGAGGAGGTACCTCTGTTTTCTCTGTCTGGATGGATGCAGAGATCCCCGTGCATCTGCCGTGCACTGCTTTCCAACTGGCTGAACAAAACCTCCAGCTCTTTTCCCTAACTTGTAACGTAAACATACAAATTTGGCTGTTTTGTAATAATCCTGTTTGTAAAAAACACAAAAAGTCAAGAAGTGTCATCCATCATTCTCATCAAAATAAGGCTGTTTTAAAACCACAGCAGGCTAGGGGCTGTAAAGCAGCTGACTGCAGCCTCAACCAGAGCAGATAGGCCAACTAATGAGGCAGCTGATATCAGCTTTTTATACTGGCGCTATAAAAAGCAAAACAGCAAAAATGAATAATAATCTACACAATAAACAGGTTAACCAATAGGTTTAGCTGTTGATGCTTCTATACCCCCCCCCCCGAAATAATATTTATTAAATTAATGGTATGGATAAAATTATGGTGATGTTAAAAATCACTATTACACTGGTTTAGCAGAAGTGTAATTAACTGTTGCTTTTTTGGTTTGAAATAAAACCAATTAAATCCTGTTACACTTTTTAACAATTTTTTATGCAAAGATTGTGACTAAGTGGTATTTTTAATTAACATTCTCATGACACAAAACCTCAGACTATGCTGCCGTTGAGATGAAGACATCTTTATCACCACAACCCAACGCCGCTTCCCTTCCTCTTGCTCAGCACAGCTGGTCAGCTGGCTGAAAGAAGGCTACGACAGTTTTTGCTCGCTTACTAAAAACACAGATTTGACTGTGAAATATTGTTATAATGTTAATTTTGGCAGTATTTTTACTCAATATATGACAGAATGAAGATTTCCAATGCCTAGTCACACCAGCACAAAAAAATTCAAAAGTTAAAATAGACTTACTCTGTGTAAGGACAGAGAAGACTAACAGTAAATAGCACAGATTAGCTTCTCATTCCATCCACATATAATCCACAAACAGGGACAAGTGAGCAGAAGCAGCCATAATCAGTGTGAACCTCCTTCAGGTAGGCATGCTGAGCGGACGGTGTGGGATCATGCAACCCTGGACCTTGTGATGGGTCCACTCCAGGGGATCTACTGTACATTCAGCCCATATGATGCCTGCTGCTGTTTGAGCCAGCGTGGGGAATAAAAGTAGATTTGTGGGCAACACGGCAACATGGTCACTGCTACCATTTCCAGAGGGTGATTGCATCCAGATGTTGCATCATGTTGTTGTTTTGCTCTCAGCGGTGATTGTTAATGTGAGAGGCAGCACCAGGGAAGAAACATCTGTACTTTCTCTTCATAATATCCATGTAGTTGTGTTCACAGCTGTTTCCACGCTGTGGGCACACACAATGCATCACACCACTGTTGTTCAAGTACTCGTTTTCAATGTATATTTCTTCCACTGGTGTTGCTGTGATAAACCCGGTTATAAAACTTGGAAGAAGGGGGGGGGAAACAACAAAGAAATGTGTCTAAGAGTCCCCATGAGGATGTGCTCCAGTCTAAAACCAGCCTGTTGGTCAGGCTGACAACAAACCCAACTTGAACGTTGTGTCCTCCTGAGACAGAAACAGCGTAAAGGAGAGCTTTACTGCTCCTCACCTGCTTTCTGCGCCATCGTCTGCAGCCCCACGGCCAGCCCCAGCAGCACAGCCGCAAAGCACATCTGGATGGCGAACAACTCCTTTCGCTTTCTCCGCCTGGCTTTGCCCCTCCGCCGGTTCAGCATCCCTCCACCTCCGACGGCCGTCTCGGGCATCCCTTCAACCACCATGCGGTCCATGGCGCTCCTCTGTCGGCGAGCGTTCCGGCGAGGTCTCCGGTGGTGGTCCAAAGGTGGGAGGAGGTGAGACGGAGGCAGAGAGCTGTGCTGTGTGGGCAGAGAAGTTCTCCACAGGCGAACATATGACGGCATGTCGTTTGTCTCGTGAAGCTGACAACGCTGCGCGGAAGTAAACCACACGGGCGGAACTTTCAAGATAAAAGCTGTCAAGCTTAAAAATCACCTTTTCTGGGTTGTTGTTGCCAAGTAAAGAAAGAAATTCAGTTCAGTTGAAAACGGGCCCATAAGAGTACATAACAGATGGATATTGATTAATGGAACGAGTAATAAATAGCTTTATTATAATACTTATTGTGAACAAAAATGTGCACCATATGTTTTTAGATGTAGATGAAACCCCAGCAATAGAGATAGAGCTATCAAGTTCCAACGTAAACTTATTGTAATAACAATACCATTTTTATGCTTGAACAATATTTTATAATCTTATTACAATGTAACTTTTATTCATTTCTTAAATAAGATTCAGCCTCTTGCAGTATTTATTTGTAATAATCTATTGTGTGTTAAAAACATGTGGTTATAACATTCCATTTTCACATTTTATTATGATCTGTTTTGTTGTAAGAACATAAAATACTTTAGAATATACTTTGCTCACCAAGTTTGTGCACAAAAACAAGGAAATTGAATTCGGTTCCATTTTGCTCTAAGATGTAAAATTATTTGTATTATGTAGAATTATACATTTGTTGTGGAATCAAAAGGATTTTTAAAGAGAAACTGGCATAGAGTATTATAAAAAAAGAAGAAAAAGTGGCCTGTTGTGACACTGCCAAAGGAACACGTAAAAAACACCAGGAGGCATGCACAGAGAACTCATGTGACGTAAACACAGTACCATGGCGGGGATCAGTGCTTTAAGTGCGCCGGTATGCACCGGTACGCAGGACAGGTGTCATCGTGCCAAACGACTTATCCCCACCAGAATTTGTATCCCCTGCGTCGGGAGAGTGTTTGAAATCAATACAACTTTTAACCTCCAGCGTTGTGAAGTCTAAATATTTTAAACATCACATTCTAATAAAATTAAATAGATTTTTGAAACTCCTCATATTATTCTATTTTTAAAAGCGACATTTCTCGTTTTCTTAATATGGTTAATATCTTCATATGGTTCTTGGTTGAATTAAAATCTTATTAGATCTGATCATTTTGGCTGTACCTTTATTCAGTGTTCATTTGATCACACGTGAAATACGCTTTTTATGATCTATTCATGCAGGTCTAGCTACCAAAAAATTTAAATAAAAAAGACGAACAAGCAGACAGATGTAATGGACTCATGAAGGTGGATTTGTGATTTCAGCAGACAGACATGCGACAGGGGGCAACTTTCTTCCACCGGGATAAGTTGCTACACATAGCAGTGATCTCAAAACACCAATGTTCCCACGTTTTCACTTGCACATTAATAAGTTATAGCCGATAAAAAATGCCCCCCCCCCCACATGTAGAAATGAACAATAATACATGATTTGTGTTTCTCTTTTATTTCCAAAATAACTTCTCAACATTAATGTTTTGAAAACAATTGCAACAAGTTCAATTCAATTCAATTCAATTTTATTTATATAGCGTCAATTCATGAAACATGTCTTCTCAAGGCACTTTACAAAGTCAAGTTTAATCATATTATACAGATTGGGTCAGATTATACAGATTGGTCAAAAATTTCCTATATAAGGAAACCAGTTGATTGCATCAAAGTCCCGACAAGCAGCATTCACTCCTGGAGAAGCGTGGAGCCACAGGGAGAGTCGTCTGCATTGTACATGGCTTTGCTGCAATCCCTCATACTGAGCAAGCATGAAGCGACAGTGGGAAGAAAAACTCCCCATTAACGTGAAGGAAAACCTCTAGCAGAACCGGTCTCAGTGTGAACGGTCATCTGCCTCCACCGACTGGGGGTTACAGAAGACAAAGCAGAGACACAACAAGAGAGACAAAAAAGCACAGAAGCACACATTGATCCAGTAATCTGTTCTACATTAGATGGTAATAGCGGGTGATCTGTCTTCCCTGGATGATGTCACAGCTAACAGAACGCCAGACCAGGTGTACCTTCTATGAAGATAAAAGAGAGAGAACAGAAAGTTAAAGCAGAAATGACAACACGTAATGCATAATTGAAGAACAGTAGAACTCTATAGAGTGAGAAAATTAGATCCTGATGTCCTCCAGTAGCCTAAGCCTATAGCAGTAAAACTATAAAGGTAGCTCAGAGTAACATGAGCCACTCTAGTTATAAGCTTTGTCAAAAAGGAAACTTTTAAGATTAGTCTTAAAAGTAGACGGGGTGTCTGCCTCACGGACCAAATCTGGGAGTTGGTTCCACAGGAGAGGAGCCTGATAGCTAAAGGATCTGCCTCCCATTCTACTTTTAGAGACTCTAGGAACCACCAGCAGACCTGCAGTCTGAGAGCGAAGTGCTCTGTTAGGAACATATGGGGTAATCAGAGCTCTGATATATGATGGAGCTTGATTATTAAGGGCTTTATACGTTAGAAGAAGAATTTTAAATTCTATTCTTGATTTAACAGGAAGCCAATGAAGGGAAGCTAAAATTGGAGAAATATGATCCCGCTTGTTGATTTTCATCAGAACTCTTGCTGCAGCATTTTGGATCATCTGAAGGCTTTGAACTGCATTCTGTGGACTTCCTGATAGTAAAGAATTACAATAGTCCAGCCTTGAAGTAACAAATGCATGGACTAGTTTTTCAGCATCACTCCTGGACAGAATGTTTCTAATTTTAGTATGAGGAGAAATTAAAATCTGGAAAAACATTAAACTATTTTAATATCAACAACTCTGTTTTACCTACCAAGGAAGAAAATTACCAAAGACAATAGATTTTAAGTGGGATTAAAATGAGTGAGGGTTGTATACACACTAATTTCTCTCTGTTCTTGTCTTCTCTCAAACAAAACAGATCCACATTCCAGAGTCAAATCAGGCGCTGGGTTCTTGATACATTTGCCAGATGTTTCTACCAAGATAAGCATTGAAGAACAATATAAAGCTTTTATAACCCAAATTGCAGCATGTTTCATCACAGGCGCTTGTACATGAAATCACCCAACATGGTCCAGAAATTGATGAGCAGCAGCAGTAGCTGTCAGGAGCTTTCCGGACTATTTTTATTTTTAAAAGAAAAGCAAATAGGAAGGAAGACGTCACCACAGAGAATCAGATGAAACAATAATTTAAGTGAATATGTACTGAAGAGCGACAAGTTGCAGGAATGCAGTTACAGCCAGTTAGCAGACTGACTTCACACAGACAGTTTGGAGGCGAAAATTAAAAGATTTGCACAAAGTTTATTAAAATTTTTGCACAAAGACAGAGGAGACACATTTTGAGGTGATATCTATACAATAAAACACAGCATTCTGTTATTGGGCACCTCATATTTTAAGATATGACAGTCACCACAGTGAAGTTACTTTAAGGTTGGATATTCGTGCTTTAAAACAGGTGGACATGGACGTCGAATCCACAAATCTAAACTGAGACCAAACTCACTGCAGTATGACGGTGCACATACTCAGAATCCAAAACTGGAAAGTCTTCACTTCATTCCGGAGATCCAGCTGTCGGTTCAGGTTAATACTGGTATGGTTGAATACCCACTTGTGAAACTAAAGTTTTGGCTATCTTTTCATATTCAAAGAAGGCTTCTTCTTCCATGGCTGCAAGTAAATAGCTGGAAGTAACAATGTTCCTGGTTTTCAAGCGTTCCATTGTACCACTGTGCAGCCAAGACCTGAATCCCTACATGGCTATTGTTGGCTATCTGATAAATTCAGTTTTGACTGCATCAACACATTCTAAATTATTAGCTTTTACCTCACTTTTCGCTAGCATCTTTGCTGATTTAATCCACGGCTGTTTTCTTTTTTTTCCAAGTTGGGATGGCTGTTCGTGTCTCCTCCTAATATGAAAATATCAGATTGACCCTGTATGACATCATACCATGCCAGCTGGGGCCACAAGGGCGGCTACGTGCTGGTTCAGTGATGCGACTGAGTTTTATGGGGTAGAAAAGAAAAGTAAAACACAGACAACTGGCCAGTCCGGCTTGAAACAGAAAACAATAGTCTTCTAAACTGTTTGTACTGTACACAAGATTACATGTGCTATAATTTTTCAAATATGACCATCCAAAAAAAAAAAAAAAAAAAAAAAGGATAGGGGTCCTATCTTGCAGTGTGGTGCTAAGAAAAGCTTTCTTAGTGCCAAAGAGAGCCCAGAAGATATACTTTCAGAAGTGGAGCAATACTGCTTTTGGTATAGTGCTCCACTTGATATTTGGGCACAAAACTTTATTAGATATTATTTTGGGATCATCTCAAATTCAATTGAGACAGACACTGAAAGGTAAAAAAGAAAGGAAGGAAGAGAGCAATGAGAGGAAAAACATTAAAAGACGTAAAGAGTGACAAAAATAGAGCAGAGGAAAAATACAGTGCAAGACAACATCCTGGGAGTCTGATTCTACTCTTGTAGAAAGAGATATAGAAAGAACAAAACCAAAAGAAAATTTAACACAGGTACAAATAATTAACGTCTATGATGACATCACTGAAAAATACAGCATTATTTAATACAAGCTGTATTCAGCGCTAAAGCTAACTTTAGGTTTTATCTGTATAGAAACATCTGTGTGTGTTTGTGAGAGTTTGTTTGTATATGTAAAGCGTGTCCATAAGAAAATTGCTCAATACTGTTTGTGAGGACCCAAAGACAGCTCCTCCCTGTTCTGGAAACTGAGCGACCATGAAAGATCTACGTAGAGTGGTCATTGCCAGGAAGTCCCTGCCTTGACCATAGTTATTATTAAAGTGGCCACAAACAACTAGTATTCAAAGATTAACTATTTATATCTGTCTTTGATGTTTAAATTTTTTTTGTGGAGGACTCCCAGTCCCCTGTTTTTTTATTCTTCTATTACTTTTTATGTTTTGTTATTATCAGTAATTGTCATTATAACTATTTGCTAGGATTCATTGTATTTTTTATGTATGCCTTTTTTTGTTGCTGTTGTGTGTTTAATTTTTTTTGGAAGGAGTAGTGGTCTGTCCTGTTTACTTACACATAGCTCAATCCATCCATTCATCCATCCACTTTCTGACACGCTTATCCCTGTTGGGGTCATGAGAGATGCTGGTGCCTATCTCTATCATTCAATGGGTGAGAGGTGGGGTACACCCTGGACAGGTGGCCGGTCAATCGCAGGGCACACAGTGTGTGTGTGTGTGTTAAAGGATTGCCAACCATCTAAGGATGAAATTTAAATGTTCTGCCAGTGCCCCCAAGTGGCCAGATAATTATCAGCCAAACTATTTGGACAGTAAAGGATATCTTTTAAATTTCACTTTCAGATTAAAAATCCTGCCACATCCTGTTTAGTAAATTGTCTAATATAATGTTTCTGAAGCAGTGGTGCACAGATGGAGTTTACATAACACGTGGGAGCTTTTTGACATGTCCAAATAAAATCTGTGGAAGTATTAGTTTTCTGATTATAAGAAATTGAAATTATGAATGCTACAATAAAAGTTACAATAAAAATTATTTTTTCTTAAAGAATCATGTTGTCCAACGTTGTTGTTGTAAAGAAAGGCTGATAATTCTGTGATGGTGATTATTTTCTTTTTTTTTAAAAAAATAAATAAAACAACACTTAAATATTTCAGATCCTCACACAAATGATATTAGCTGATAAAGAAAACCTGATTTAATACTTTTTGCCCCATCTAGTGTGAAACTGTACATACAGCTTTCAAACATGGTGGTTGTAGCGTTATGGTCTGGGGCTGCTTTGCTGATTCGAGACCTGAATGACTTCCATCACTCATAAAATTCATCTGAGAAATTAAGTTCAAGCTCACTTTGTTAACGCATCATGGCACCAGAAAGTTCTCCTCTGAAAGGCTCAAAGGCAAAATTCATGTTTTGAAGTGGTTTAGTTGAACCCCAGACTTAAATCTAATTGATGACATGATCTTACCAGATTGTTCACTGTGGAACATCTTCAGAGTGGCTGAACTAAAACAATTCTGGAACAACTAGTTATTAGGTTTAGGAGTAAAAACTTTCACATAATACCGACTACATTTGCATAGGTATTATTTGCTTTAAAAAATAATATTTTGGAAAATACCTTTTGTATTTGCTCAAGATTTGTTTAATGATCTGAAATATAGTATAGGTGATTTAGGAAGCCAAAACATGTAAGAGGGAAGTACTTTAATGCAGCACTGTTCCAGTTTTGAAGGCACTGTCTGTGTAGCTTCTGCTCCACATACACTGATTCACTGAGACCCAACACCTCGCCTGTCGTGATGTTACACCTGCCTTTGATGTGCCAGTTCAGGCATTGTCCTGTACATAATTCCATGAGGCCATGTTTATTCCTTTCTGCATTGACCATTGATGTGGATTCTCATCTTTTGATCATCAGGGTTTTGATTGCAACAGTTAAAAGGGTTTTTCTGTTATTGAAAGAGTGACTAGATGTGTTTAAAAATTCAATGTGCATGAGCCAGAAGACAGTGCCTACTCTGTGTTTGTATGGTCCATGTACCAGGGAAATTACCTGGACTAAATTCATTTATCTGGACTACAGTTCACTGTGAAGATCAAAATAATAATTAATTTAGGATGACAAATTTGATTGTGATTCATAATGAAAATCAGGAGTTTTCATAACCCTTCTTGTCTTTTCCTGCCCTTATGTTATCAATTCATTCTGGCACAAAGATGCAGACAGATCTATTGGTGACATCTCAGTGAAACAAGGTAATGCCACCTATTTGGCAATTTTTCAAATATTTAAAACCACAAACCAATCCATAATTATAAATGTTGACAGTTATCGATATCGACTCACATGAAACAACATTTTTCAGCCATATCGTCCAGCCTTATCATGTTAGTCATGAACCTAAGAAATAAACAGTTTATTTATTTTGAGCAACACTGCTGTGTGAGAACAATATATCACTAAAAGGGAACTCAAAGAAGACACATTTATTTTTATTATCTGTGTGTTCCATGTAACTCCTAATCACATAAGATTTAAAAAAACACTTATACATCTTAGAAAGAGGAATTTGTCAACAGTACAGCACGTGACATACACAACCTGATTTTAATTTTTTTTTCATCTTTTCTAGTGGTAAAATCTGAGATGACACGTAGGAACCTGCAAGTAAATTCACACAACACTTTGCGTTCCCTGAAGTGGGAGCCACTTCAGCCAGTGAGGAAGTTCTTTCGTGAACATGGTTTTTCTGCTTTTAGGTTTACAGAGTTAAAAGTTAAAAGTTCCATTGTTTAACCCATAAAAGATGCCACCGTAAAGATTTTATTGTTTTTGAAGGTTTCTTGTGGATGTACAAAGTAATAACTACAAGTACAAAGACATTTGCAAATAAAAGTGAATTTAAACTTGGAAGTGTTTTTTATGTTGAGAAGCAAAATTTTTAGCATTACATTGTTGTAAAGTTAGGATTTACAAAATTTCAATAAAATTGTGTTTGGAAAATGCTATAATAAATTTGCTTATAAAAAATGTATTTAATTTGTAATACTGGCATTTTGATTATGTTACATGCAAATTCCACGATTGAATGTTTTTTATGTCCAGATCAGATGACCAGATAAGAACAACATATTTTAATAAATCTATATAACAAATGCCATGCACATTTTTAAAAACAGGTTAGTGACTTTTCTGGCATATATTTCCTGTAGTATTTAGCCCTCCTGAAGTCTACCAATATAAATTGGATTTGTGAGGCAAATTTCTGATGTCCGACACTTTAAATCTAAAACTGTAATTAGCCAAATTATAGTGCACCATTTTTATTTATTTATTTATTTATTTTTTTAATATTGCATCATTTGTACAACAGTTAACGTGTACGTGTCTCAAATGTAATATATATCCAAAGATTTCATGTCCACAGTTTATGCAGATCTGATCTATCGATACCAAAAAAGTAATTTAAATGTTCCTTCTTTTCCAGATGTTATCTTCCTATTGCCAAAAGTTGGGATCTATAAAAAAATAAATAAAAAAAATTTGGAGATGGGGAAATTGGCGATGCAGCTGGTAAAGTTGTGAATCACAGCCAAACCGCATCATGATTCCTTTAAAAATTTAATTTCACTCCATATCAGACTTTAATCATTGATCGACTTTATCGTAAGGATTCAAAATCGCAGTGTTACTCATGCTGACACTGGTGACGCATAACTATAGAAAAGGACCTTTCAAATAAATAAAAGTCCATAAACCATCTAAAATCCTAAATAAAAGTCCCCACAACATTATATCAGGGTTTTTGAGCAATCACATCTCCCGATGATGACCAGGGTGACGTGTCCCAGGGATTAACAGATTATTGT
Source organism: Fundulus heteroclitus (assembly GCF_011125445.2). Taxonomy (NCBI): domain Eukaryota; kingdom Metazoa; phylum Chordata; class Actinopteri; order Cyprinodontiformes; family Fundulidae; genus Fundulus; species Fundulus heteroclitus. Next base: position 4,052,080 of record NW_023396781.1, on the reverse strand, counting down.
GACGAAGTATGCGGCAATCACTTTAACTGCTGTGAACGGTCAAATACACTTGTGCGTAATGCTGCACTGTGGAAGCATTGGCACTGCTGGAAGAACCTGCAGGCAGGAGAATTAAGAGGAAACACGGTTTCAGAGATCAAATATTTTCTGACCAAAGATGATGACTGGCAACAGACTTGCAAATATGCTGCTTTAGACTCCGAGCATTGCATTCTGCCATAACCTGCAGGGGAGACTGGCTACACCTCCCTCTCAGGTGCTGAAAGGCCGCATTCCAACCCCCAGAGTGCGGGTGCACCTATGCTCACACCCATGCAGCTCTCAGCGACCATCCTAAAATGCGGCCGACCTGGGTTCGACTCCGACCTGTGGTCCTTTGCCGCATGTTTCTCCCCCCCCCCCATGCCTCACTGCATTCGCTGTGCCTGCTCACTTGGGGTACTGGACTTGAATGCCCGCACCTGAAAACCCCTCCACCTGAAATATGTCTGCTATGATGTTGTCTGTATGTTTGCTTTTTTTTGCTGATAGTTTTTTCTTGCATTGATCGAATTGTCAGAGACAGTGCGACTAATGCACTCTTTTTTTTTCCCATCAGACCAACTGAAATTTGTAAATCTGTATATATTTAAAGGCAATACTAGCAGTGAATTGACTCAGTCAAAAGGACCAGAAAGAAATCAAAAGTCTGTAATAAGTTAATCCTTTGTATTAATGAGACAGACATAATTGTGCTCCTTGGGAGACATTTTCCTCCATTTATTTTCTTGTATTTTGGATATTTCTTTGTTTTTATTTTTGGCATCTCCAATAATATAAATTAACTACATTCAGAGTAGTTAGGCAGACAATTTGAAAGATGTTTTAAAACAAAAATTACAAAAAGAAAAGGAAAGAAAATATGTTGTTTGCTATACCTTCCCAGGATTAGCCATAACTTAGAAACAACCCATTAAATGACACTAAGAGGACCAGGTTTTGACTGCAGGCCTTGCCTACATAATAACATGAATGCTTTTTTTCTGAGCTATTGCTATTCCAGAAGCTGAACGGAGATCCTGACATGCCATCTTTCATCCAACAGAAGACTCTGATAAGTGAGCTTTTGCATGTGTACGGTAAGAAGTCATAATCAGGGATGGGCAGTATTTCTAATACAAGTATTTAAAATACGGATTTCAAATCCAAAATACTATTTTGTAATTTGTAAGTTTTAAACAACTTACACAAGGCAGATTGAGGTTTAATGTGAAAAGGTGATGCTACAAGGTTACGTAAAATGAAAAATTCAGTTTTATTCTTAATTGTATTTACTTGAAGAAAACAATATCATTTCAAAATAATTCAGCTTACTTTAAATTTTGAAGCGGTTCACACCTGGGGGAAAGGTGGAAGACCTTTTTATGACAATTTTTTTAGCGGGAACACTGTGGTTAAAATGGTTGTTGGTGACTGTTATACTGTAATTTTTTTAACACTACACTACGGATGAAGAAGATGGACAATGTTTGTATTAGACACTATGATTTTGCAAATACTTTATTTGGCAAAGATGTTGGCAGAGTGTATTGTGCTTTCAGAGACGAGAACTGGAGAATGGGGGTTCATGGACATTGCTCTTCCTGGAAGGACGGTGGGCAGCTGACCAGAATTCAGACAGGGGGGCAGTGAAAAGAGCACTGAAAATGGACAACAAATGGCAGGGGCTAAGATGCAGCAACAAAAACAAAGATGAGTTCGGCAAAAACACCTTCAGCATTCATTTCAGATTTTCTTGTACACAAATAAAAACAAAATACACAATTGGCAAAACAAATTGATGAATGTGTAAAGGTGAAACCTTTGAAGGATGCGACTTTGAGATCTAATAAATTTCACAAAACAAAATATGTGCATGACCTTTGAACACTGACTAATTCACCCTGACAGGTTGAAATGGAGTGAACAACCTGTCCACAGTGGGGCCGTGTAGATAAATAACTAAAGACTTTACATTTTTAGTTCTTACCTTTTCTTTTTTTTTTTTTTTTTTTTTTTTTACCAATTACAAGGTTTATTTAATCAGATTAAGTTATGGGACTCTTTTGGTAGAAGGAAACCAGGTTACAAATGCACTCGTATAAATACAACTAGAAGGGAAGGAATATAGCAGGAATATAGACAATTTAAAAAAGAACATGTAAGAAAAATAAATGCAATTCAGAAACTATGAGAAAAGATAATATAAATGATTAAACAATCAATGAGAAAAATGACAGAAAAAAACTGTGGGTGAAGAATTTGAAGTGGACATTACATTAACAGACAATAAGATGAATGAATGAACAGATAGATAGATAGATAGATAGATAGATAGATAGATAGATAGATAGATAGATAGATAGATAGATAGATAGATAGATAGATAGATAGATAGATAGATAGATAGATAGATAGATAGATAGATTATAATAAGGCCCAATGATTTGCCTGCTGTCTCAGCACTAGCTCTAGGCTTCCTGGAACTACAAATTTGTCAAATTATTTATGACTCACAATTCTGTTAAAATAGACAATAATTTAAAGTTGATGTGCAGGTGAACCTAAATTATAAAGTCAAATGTCTTTAAACTAAGGCTTCTCTCTAAGGAAAAAAACTTTTAATCTTCAGTGAATTAGATTCATTTGTACATGTTTTTTATAACACATCTTGATCATTGTAATTCCCTGTACATAGAATATATTCATGCTTTATCATTTTGCTTTCAGGAATTACATAATACTGAAGCTTGTCTGCTTGAAAAGCGCTTGCAAGTGACACCACATCTCATCTGGTTCTCACTTGATCCAGGTGGTGCTGCTGCAGCAAAACACCAAACAATCTTTTTATCCTGTAAAACAGGGGAATAGAAAATTAGTCATAATTTAACCCCCATGCAGTAAACCCCTGTGGATCATATTGCTATTTCAAAATCTCTATTTGATGTGTAAATCAACATCCAAAATGAATCCCTAATTGTAATTACTCTAAATGTAAATAGCCTGAATTTATGTAGCACATTTTTTGTCATACCATCCATTCAAAGCACTGTACAGAATAGCCACATTCACTCACTCACACACAATATGCAGATCAGTAGGCAACTAACATCAACATGTGAAAGGAGGAAACTGCAGTCAAACCCACAACTTTTGGATTACAAGACAACTACTCTGTGTTAATGAGGGAGATATAGGGCTGTTAAAACACTTAAAGCTGACTCATTCAGTTCAAATTGCCCTTTTCCCATGAGTGCTTTGCCTGCTGTTGGCCTTGATTGTATGCCAGCCTCTCTTCTATCAGTCTACCCCAGGGCAGCTGTGGCTACAATGTGGCTCACCACTGTCAGTGTGTGAATGGGTAAGTGACTGAATGTAGTGTAAAGTGATTTGGGATTGTCAGACTTGATAAAGTGCTATATAAGTACAGGCCATTTACCATTCACCAGTGGTCATCATAGATGGATGTTTCAGCACCCTCCACAGACCTGCACTGGCTCACCCCTGGACACTTTCCCCATTCAGCTGAGGTGTTATTTAGGATTTAATTTAATTTATTTACTTTGTCAAACTTTCCAAACCTTATCCTCAGTCATTACGATTTGTAGACTAATTTGTTTTGTTGGCTGACAATTTGTTACTAAAAAATGTTGAGGGGGGATAAGTGATTTTCAGTTACACCCCCTAAGCTGTGCAGTGGCCTACCACACCATATTGAAAGCCTGATTCAAAGGCCAATTAATTCTTCTCCACAATGCATGTGTGACAACAATGTAGGCTCCATCCGCATACCCTTAATGAGTAAGGACTTCTTAGCCAAAACGGGAGTATGTCAGTGATCACCATAAGTGCTGTCCAAAAAGTGCAGTCAGTAAGGAAGGAGGTAGGAAAATGAGCCTGTATGCTTCCAACTGCAGCTAGTTTAGCAAAGGAACCTCACGACATCCCTTACCGGCGCTAAGGAGCTATTGGCTATCCCACAATCCTTTGCGTGACATGACACATAAGCACAACCCACCTGGAAATCAACGAAAAGGTCCAGTGAGAAGAGAATGCAGCTTTGTAGTTCTTTTCGGAAGGCTGTATGGCCCATATTTGACTCGCATAATCCATGCGTGTTTCCGTCTTGTAATGACGTTGGAGTTAAAGGCTTGCCAAAATCATCCCAGCAGTTCGACTTTTCCTACCTACAATAGAGTTCTTACTTTTGACCCCATGAAAGATCAAGGAACAGGAGCTAGGGGCTATTATTAAGGGTATTAGGATGGAGCCTCTGTCTTCTATATACCCCCCACTGGGGCTTGGCAGGAATCAGATAACCATGTGCAGCCCATATTTTTTTGTCTATACTGACTGTTAGTTGAATGAGAAAACCAACAACAAATCTGTTGTCTTATCCCCGAGGAAGTGGGACTAAATTATCCCCGAGGAAGTGTTGTAAGGCTCTTGAATGATTCATTCAAAAGAACAAATCATTTGAGTGAACAAACAGAATCGAATCACTTCATTAACTTAGTTGTACATTTCTCAGTACAGTTGAGGAGGAGGTCAGCGCACGTTTCGGTCGGTACTGGAACGTCAGTATTCTGTCATGCATGTGACTGAACACTGACTGCCCAGAGTGATTTGTTCTACCGTTTCCTCTTGTAGGGGATATTGTGTCATGCCACAGGGAATGATATCTGTTTCCCCGAGCTATGTATTGTATTATGTATTATATATGAGTGTGTATCACAATATCTTTTATTTGTTTAGATTTTTTGACATTGGTTTTCTTTTTCTTTTTCTTTTATTAATGTAGGCCACACAGAGATTTAAATTTGTATGTTGGCATTTCTTGTTCTTAATGTAATATTTGATTTTCCCCTGCATTTAAGTTAATATTTAATCCATCCATCCATCCATTTTCTGACCCGCTTAATCCCTCATGGGGTCGCTGGGGTTGCTGGTGCTTATCTCCAGCGCCCACTGGGCGAGAGGCGGGGTACACCCTGGACAGGTCACCAGTCTGTTGCAGGGCAACACAGAGAGACAGACAGGACAAACAACCATTCACGCACACACTCACACCTAAGGACAATCTTAGAGAAGCCAATTTACCTAACAGTCATGTTTTTGGACTGTGGGAGGAAGCCGGAGTACCCAGAGAGAACCCACGCATGCACAGGGAGAAGATGCAGACTCCATGCAGAAAGACCCAGGGTTGGATTTGAACCCAGAACCTTCTTTAATTCATATAAAAATGTACAGTATTCAATATAGTTTGTTTGTCATTTTGCTATTTATTTTCCCCACTTTAAACATTTTTTTTCATTTGAGTCCAACAAAACAAATTGAAAAAATAGACATTTAGTCACGTTAAATGTATTTTTCTTTCACATGCTGGAAATGTGTGCTAATTCACGTCCAAGCAGTTACTGGCAGAACCAGCTCCACTACTTCTAGTACAGTATTAGTTGTATTAGTATCACATTCTGCATAAATCTGTATGTTTTGTTCCTGCTCTTCCTGAGATTTATGTCTTTCCTGGACACAACTAGAACAGCATTGATTTGTGACGCTTGTGTACTGCTGAACGTAGCAGGAGACCAAATCACTCAGTGCTGAGTCGGGTCACTCACTGTACTGCATGAATCAGTTTGTATCTCCCTCCCACTGTCATTGAGTTGAGATGTACTGCTGCTATACTGTTGAATCAGTATGAATCACTGATTTGTTCAGTGTGAATATGACTCAGCCTGTGAACCGTGTACTGGTTGAACGAGTGAACCACCCTGATTTGTGCAGTATGCAAATCTTACTGAGAGTGGCGCTATGTCACAATGCACCAAGGACTGAAATGGACGGACAGATGTGATTTGGGATCGATAATTACTTTTATTTGTTTAATTTATGTAATGGACTTTTTTCTGGGGTGATCTGAAATTATATATTCTTTATAAGCTATAGATGTTTGATCTAGAAGTTTTATTCAGCATTGTATTTTTGTCTATTTCCCAAAACGTCCGGTGCGGACCGGTGTGGATTTGAAATATGTAAGCAGACTTCCATTGCTGGCTGCAGATGGGTCCCCTCTCTTGCGCTAGTGTACTGGTGCTTTGTTCACGGTCCGAGGCAGTGGTATTTTTTTTAATCCAAAAGCTGTATTTCGAGACACGTGTTTTCCTTTTTTCGATCTGACCAGACTGACTTTCGGTTGCTAGAACTTCAAAATAAGGTGAGGAGAGAGCCTGAAAAGTCTGTTTCATCTTTATTACTTGTTTTAACTGTAAATAAACTAAATAGGGAGTTAAACTTCTATAAATAGCAAACTTAGTGTGACTAAAGACCCGCTTATTCCCTATTTTAAATGTAAAGGAACAGATAATGTTTTTACAGCTCTGAATAGCACACTAAGCCATGATAATTGCCTAATATAATGGAAGTGTAGCCGGGGCATTCTGTCCCAGAAGCATAGTGCTGCACACTCTCCCTCCTGCCATATATGGAGGACACTGGGATCGTGCGCAGCTGGGGGTTAATGAGAGGCAATCAGCCTTTCCAGTTAAAAGGGGGCAAATGGGTAAGGAAAGCACATTCGAGGCAGAGGATTCCTGTAAGGTATGGCTATCATTGAGCATGAGATTGCTGCAGAATGATTAGGTTAATCCCTCCTTTTGATTATTTTAGGCAACCCTTTTTTTTTAGGCAAACACAAAGAACCGTGGACTGGTTTTTCCAGGCTAGAGGTAAATTGACAGTTGCAGGCTATCTGGATGTTTAAAGTGCTGTTTTTAACATGACTTCTTTTGTGTGCAGGCTGACCTGTTACTGTTTCAGTTGGAATTTTAGTTCTGTTTTGCTACTGTTTCTTTGGTTGTTTGGTCCCATCTTAATTACCGTTTTCACCACAGTTCTAGATTGTTTTGTTGTTTTCTTTCTCTTTTACTGTTAGTAAAAGCAGGGGAGGATTTGTATTCTTCGGCTGCTGTCTGGGTTCAACCCACCTGGGGCCCTATGCTGTCCCTGGATCCTGCACTGGTTTTATTCAGATTGAGTTAAGGGAATTAGTGGGAGGAGAGTTTGTTTTCTTTTTGTATTATATGCACTAGGGTTTTGGAGTGAGTGTGTTTTTGTTGGGGGACACTAAGGTGTATTCAGTTTGTGTTTTTGTAGTCGTTCCCCCCCCCCCCCCCCCTCCCAAGGGATCTAATTAATTCAACTGGGTTTTTAACTTTTCTTCAGTTAGCAGGATTCCAGACCAGCATAGGTGCTCACTTTTAAACTAGTTAGTTTTTTTTTTGTGTACAATAAAATACATTGATTTCTGTTTTTTTTGGTACCTGTATATTTAATAAATTATATATTTAATGGGAAACCGTGCCTCTGTTATTCCTTGCAACCCCCTTGACCTGGTACAAAGAGGGTCTAACGCATAGAAACTGTACCTGAGGTCACAGAAGGAAATGAAAATGTAGTTATAGAAACTTAATGATTAGTGAACAAATCATTTGTTTCACTGATCATTGTTTCTAACGACAAACAGCCTTAAATCGGAAGCAACTGGACTTTTGCTCAGTTCTTTCTGAAAACATTTTGATAGTTTAGATACATGGACGACACGTAAAATTCCAAACCAAAGAATTTAAGCATTCACCAACCACATCAACTCAGTGGATAGCAACATAAGGTTTACCAGAGAGGATGCCGAGAGCAACATGTGGCCTTTTCTGGACTGTGCGGTACCCATTGAGGTAGATCGTAGTCTTAAAACTGAGGTTTACCAGAAGCCCACACACAGACAAATATCTGCATTTTGATTCAGATCACCCAGTGGAGCACAAACTATTAGAACTCTGAGTTACCAGGCTGACAACATTCCCTCTGCCACAGAGGATAAACAAAAATAACACAAGCACATCAGGAAATCACTGCACACGTGTGGCTACCCAAACTGGACCTTTGTCAAATCAGTCAACAAAATGACTAAGTGCTCCACTCACACCAAGCAATAGCTTCCAATGACCCAGTACAGTGATGAGTGGACAATTGATTCACAACTGACTTAGAATGCGCCTAGGAGGATGGGCCTCCATGTCCTTTTTAAAACAGCAGTGTACCAACTGCAGGCTGCTCGAGTGCGAGCCACCAGAATTGACAAAAACTCCTGGATAGGTGTCGAAGGTTCGGCAAGGCAAAGCCAGGCAAATTTATTTGTACAGCACGTTTCAGAACAAAGTAAAGTGCTTTACTTGATTAAAATATAAGAAAATAAAAACAGAATAAAAGCAATTTGGAACAAAATGTAGAAAAATTTAAACAAACATGGGAAAATAGAAACTAAAAGCAAATATTTAAAAAACAGTTGGACTACAAACTTGAATTAATAATCTTTCTGTTATGAACCAGAGACAACTGGACCCAGTATTCAGCCAGACAAGCAGAGGTTAGGTAAAATAATATTTAGTACCATAATTCAAAAACCAAAACAGGCATCAAGCCAAAAACAGGAAGACTGCATCCAATAACCCAAAAATAAAAAACAGTCACAGACAAAACTATATGCAAAAACAGGACAGGCTAACTCAAATATCCAGAGGCAAACAGAGAGCATAGAAAGCTGGGGTCCGTTCTTCGTACGTTGCTTAAAACATCCGAGATCAAATGACACATCCAAGATGATTTCATCCGGCTAATCATGATCCGGCTAATTGGGTTCTTCGAACACACCTCTTGTTTATGATTAGTATCGCTGGATTGAGTTATCTGAGACAACTGCGCATTCATGCGTTTGTTTAAAAGGGGAAATGTATCGATAGTGGAAACAATGATCAGCAGCGCTGCTATTGGCTGTTCAGCATGGCCAAAGAACACCCACAGTTTTTCTCCCAAGCAGAACAAGAGCTTTTAAAAGAAGGTTATGTACATGGGGACAAGTAAAAGTTAAGTACAAGAATATTCTACAAAATGGTAGCCTTTAAGTATACTGTATTTTAAAAAGCAACTTCTTTCACTTTTTTTAAAAAAAAAGCCACTGTTAAATGATGTGTTTGTCTGTTTATAACAGCCACCAAGACAAAGGCTAAAAAAAAAACAGGTTATTTTTCCTTTTGTAGCATTTTTCTATTTTTTGTTCTATTTTCTATCTATATTTTATTCCTACTTGCTTTTATTCTGTTTTATTTTGCTATATTTTAATCATGTAAAGCACTTTGCATTGTCTTTGTACTGAATTGTGCTATATAAATAAATTTGCCTTGCCTTGCCATGAGGCATGTTTTACCCCTTTTTTTTCTTTCACAAAATGACCCTATACAAACAGCATCTTCAACAACAAGAAAAAAAAATGTATTTTGACCTGATAAAAACACAAATTAAGAGGAGAAATTGAACTCCATAACTTGGAAAAGGAGAAAAATTGCACTAAAGATTGAGTTGCTTCAAAAGGACCTTCTGAGTAGGTTCTAATACACCAGTAGTAGTAGACAGTAGTATTGCTAACTTTACATAACTATCTCTTATTGCAGACAAAAGATGACTTGCTGTCTTTTCTTTATAAAGAATTTTTAAAATAAAACGACAGGAACTAAGCATTATTTGTTTCGTCTTTTATTAAACATTAAAAAATGGTGTTCCACAATTCTGTCCCGTCCTCTGCCACTAGGTGGTCCAAGTGCACTGGCTAGACAGACTTCCCTATCTCCTCCGCTTATAAAGCTGCGATCTAATCCTGTTTACCTCAAATAAGCCTGCTCACGAGCATGTTGCTATGACAGCATGTTGCTATGACAGCAGGTCCAGGATGAGTTTTGAAGAACCAAACGATCCAAGATCATGCCAAATTGTCAACAATCAAATTTAGCTAACTGAGTTAGCGATGTACGAAGAACGGGCTCCTGAACTGGGCTCCTGAACTAGACTCACCACTGGGCACCAAAAAACAAACAATGATGTGGCAGATTGCAGGGGGCAGTGGCAGGTATAAGTAAGGGAGTGATCAGGTGAATGGAATGAAACTAATTACTGGCATGGGTGGAGCTAATCAGGAACAGGGAAGTGCTTGGGAGTAAACTGAAGCTGATACGATGGTGACTGAAGAAGGGGAGTGACAGGGTGGAAGAATGCTGTCAGGTGAACTGAATTAAGACTTGTGACAAAAATT